>NC_034015.1:7333392-7624419 GCF_000346465.2 Prunus persica
TAAAAACGAGATATATAATCTGAACGTAAAAAAATACGACGTCATCATACATTTTCCACGTCGCAAGTCTTTTATAAACGAAGAGGAACGAAATATTCCGACGGAAAATTCATTATAACCGCCGTCTAATAACAATTAAACGACGTTATTGTAATACGGCTCTCATCATAATCTACGCCGTCTATATGTTCTGTAATACGGCTCTCATTTATTTGGAACCGACGTTGTTTAGACGTTCAACGTCGTCTATATTATTAAGTGCGTCGTGAGTAATGAATACATATAAATACAACGTCGACTATATAAATGTATACGTCGTAAATAATGACACTGACAACTATTTCCACGTCATCTTTTTTAGAAAAATCGAAGTGGAAAATTTATTTCACGACGGTTTTTTGTAAATAAGAGACGTTGTAGAACTTTAGCAGACTAAACACGTCTGTTTTTATTGTTTTCCGACGTTGTTGTATTTAACAACGTCTAATATTTATGGTCGTTGTTTGTTTCTGAAAATAGGACGTATAAATTTTTTAATACGACTCTCATATATTTGTAACTGACGTTGTTTAGTTTTTCAACGTCTACTATAGAAACACATACGTCGTAAATAATGACACTGACAACTATTTCCACGTCATCTTTTATCGAAAAATCGAAGTGGAAAATTAATTTTACGACGGTTGTGTTTATATGTGCGACGTAGTAGGTATCAATAACGTCGTCTTCTAATGTATTTAAAGACGTCATATTTTTTATTGTCGTGAAAATTATATTTAACGTCGGCGTATTTTTATTGTCGTCGTTGTATGTCTATCTTGCGGCCTTGTTCTCTTAATATGTGTCATATTTTTCCTTTTTAACGACGGTCTTTTTAGAGAATTGGTCGTCTATTATCATCCTCGATTGCTTTTTTTAGATCTTTTTGCAGTACAAAGACGTCGTTTTGTATTTTTTGATGACGTTGTATTGTTTAACAACGACGGTTATTTAGCGTCGTGGTTTATGAGGGAAAAGATGACGGTGGATTCCACGACCATTGAAAAACCAAATACACGACGGTGATTTACCGTCGTCTTTTTGCTTTTTTGTAGTAGTGATAGCATTCACTTCGTGACTTTATACCTCACAATTTTGATTTCAACCCAAGACTTCTCCCAATTTGTCGCTCTCCTCTCTTCAATTCTCAATGAACAATATGATCTTAACCTATCATTTGTTCAATTTGGTCTATCTAAATCATAATAGCACAATATACTCTAACTTATTGAGTTAGAGGAAGAAAACTAAACATGCTTTCTAGAAAAATTAAAATAAAAACTGCGCACTTAATAGAAGATAATGAAATATCTATAAATTATAAACTTTGGAAAACACAATTACTAATTTGGATAAAACTTTTTCTCAGTAACTAAATTAATTTTTTGTGTAAAACTCAGTGAGAAAAAGATAAAGAGAATCGAATATAAGTAAAAGGGATATTCAAGAAACTGGAAATGTCTATTATAGTGGAGATATTATAGAATATTCGGGAAACCATGGGGCCAAGATGATGTATCCCTTTTACTCATATTCGGGTCTGCTAACCTTTTGTGGGAATCCATAGGAAATGTCTATAATAATAGGGAAACCATGAGATATTCAGAAATGTGAGCAAAAAGGTTTGATTTGCAATTTATAGACAACGCCGACTATGCAAGAGATATCTTGGTTTATATGTATGAGATAGGAAGATCTGAATATGAGTAAAAGGGAAATGGAAAGGAAAATGATAAAAATAGTGTGCGGCAGATAAAAATTAGGTTAGGTGGGCTTTATCCAAGCCTTTGTTTCCGTCAAACCCCAATCTTCTCTTATGTCTTGGTTTAGATCTTGAGCCTTTGTATTTATAATTCACGCATTTCACTTCATTTTAGTCGTTGTAATAATCTAACGACCTATAAAATAACATATCAGCTACTATAAGTTTAGTTTAGTTTTAACAAACTAAAAGTCCAATTATACTCTTCCAATAAAATTAACAAAACAAAAAACATAAAGAAAACCAAAAGGGAAACCAAACCCAGCATTTCCTGGCACCGATCGCACTGCCACTCCACCGATAAATTGATTTTAATTGCATATGAAGCCAGTTCAAGCTTCAGAGCTCGATGGGTTAACTCAATCGACTTCTTGCAATAGATGTAGTTCTTCTATTTTTAATTTATATTTTTTTGGGTTAATTACACTTTAGTACCCTGTGGTTACACCCTTAAGGCATGTTAGTCTCTACCTTTTTAATTTTTACAATAACATACCCCGGACTATTAAATTTGCTACAATGTGGTTCCGTCATTAGAGTTTCCATAAGATCTCTCTGTTAGTTGCCTACGTGGCACTGTAAGTCCCATATTTTTTTAATTTTAAATTGATTAAAATATAAATAAAATATTAAAAACCGAAAAAATAAATCTCTCTCTCTCTCTCTCTTTTGCATTCCCCCATGACCACCATGAACCCAGAACCCTAGCCCACATGAACCCAGAACCCATGAATCCCTGCGATTTTCTTCTCCCTCCACTCTCTGCGATTCCCCCATGACCACCACGAACTCACAACCAGAGAACCACAACCCAGAACCCCAGCCCCCATGAACCCAGAACCGATCCACCCCTGCGATTTTCTTCTTCCTCCACCCCCTGTGATTTTCTTCTCCCTTCACCCCATGCGATTCCCCCATGACCACCACGAAGCCACAACCCAAGAATCCACAACCCAGAACCCCAGCCCCCATGAACCTAGAACCCATCCACCCCTGCGATTTTCTTCTCGCTCCACCCCCTGCGATTCCCCCATGACGACCATGAAGCCACAACCCAAGAACCCAGAACCCAAAACCCCAGCCCCCATGAACCCAGAACCCATCCACCCCTGCGATTTTCTTCTCCCTCCACCCCCTGCGATTCTCTCTCTCTCTCTCTCTCTCTCTCTCTCTCTCTCTCTCTCTCTCTCTCTATTTGATTATAAGGCTCAGACTTGCTTCGCACAATGTTCCTTCATAGCCGTACGCTTCAATTTCAACATAAGCTATAGATTTTACAGATCAAGCTCAATCCACACAATCAACCCTAGAACCGCTAGAGAACCCGACGCAGCAATTCACCTGGCTATACTTGAAAATTCAAATATCAAGTGAACTATACTTTCTAAAATCAGGAACATAGAAAAAAGGAAAATGCAAGTATCACCATACCCATGACAAAAACACAAAACACCTTTAATTGGAACACCTTGTTTTGGCATTAGTTTTTTTTATAGAAAATTTGCAATCCCCTCGAATTCTGGTTAGCAATCGAATTCATCTCTTCACTTACACCTTCAATGGGTGGTATTTTCTTGGCTGAAACCATTAAGTGAGTTCCTCTGGGGATGAAAAATGTGGGCTTTGGATGAAGATTGTTGATTGGGTTTTGGAATTGAAGAGGAAACAAAGGAAGCTTAAGAGGTTGGTATCTCAGACCCTGATGAAAATAGAGCGCCACCCTGAGTCTGTACACCAACCCAGCGGCCGGTGGTTCTCATACCTGAAGAAAATTGCAGGAGGTGAAGCAAGAAGAAAACCATACGAGAAGGAGGGAGAAGAAATCGCAAAGGGTGGGGAGAAGAAGAAAATCAACCGGTGGGGGGGAGAAGAAAATCGCAGGAGGATGGGTTATATGGGTTTTGGGTTCGTGGTGGTTGGAGGGTGGTGATTAATTTAAAATTAACAAAAATTAAAAAAATGCGGGATCCACAGTGCCACGTAAGCAACTAATGGAAGTATCTGACGGAACCTTAACAGTGGAATCACATTGTAACAAATTTAAAAGTTTAGGGTATGTTATTGTAAAAATTAAAAAAATAGGGACTAACATGCCTTAATGGTGTAACCACAGGGTACTAAAGTATAATTAATTTTTTTTATTATTTTTTTTTGAAAACTCAGTCAGCTTTGTGCAAGCCATCCAAGGCAATTGACCCAACTAACAATCCAGCATCACCAACCTAAGTGTACTAGCCACCACAGACTGCACCGACACGAGTGTAACCTACTCATCTGGTATTTGAGTTGTCAAATAGACCAGGTTGGCTCAAGCATGGCACGAGCAAAGTCCACTTAAGTAAGGCCCAACATGACATGGCTTGTATCTTAAGCATAATGGGAGGTCCCGGGCGAAGTAATTAGGCCCAATGGACTGGACCATGCTGGTTCGAAACCCAAAGAACTAGACCGTGTTGGCCCGAAACCCGAAGGGCCGACCCTTTTAAAGCTAGGGAGGTGGTGGTTGCCATAGGAAGAGAGGAGTAGTGGGTCGTCAATGGGGATTTTGTGCTGATATTGTTTTGTTTTTTGTTTTTTTGTCTTTTTGGTTTTTTTGTTTTTTTAAAGTTCCAGGTTATATATATATATTTTATTAGAAGGGCAAAATTCCACTTTAGGCTATTAAAAAAAATATATGGGTCTCATAACATAAATCTAAATTGTACAGTATGGGTTCATTGTGCGGGGTCATCTAGATTCACCCAACCAAAAAATTATTTCACATCTAATGAATAATGACTAGTTATGGGTTCATTGTGATGGGTCATCTTTGAAACAATTTTGTTTCCCTTTTCTCTCTTTCTTCTCTTTTCTTTTTCTTTTGGCTTACATAAGTACGTCTATAAAATTCTATCTTTATATCAGTATTAAATAAAACTTAATAAATATGAATATTGGTGTCCACAAATAGAGTTTGTATTGACACTTTTATGTCCAATGTAGTGGAAGGAGTACCCATGAATTTAGCAAAATGGATCTCCAAATGCTTCAGCCCACTGGAGCATTGCAATGAGGGGGAGCAGATCCACTTTCCTAAATAAAACCCAGAAGGAATCCACAGTCAAGAAAAATATAAGGAAACTCCAAAATCCAAAATAACCCCCAAAACAGCATGAAACAAATAGAGAATTTGGACATCTTTAACAACATGAAGCTCTCCACAACCAAAATTCATGCAGAAGTAGACATAGCCAAAGGCACCGCAACCCTAAATTAATTTCTTAAATTTTATCTTATGAAATAAAATTACAAAATACAAAAAACTTAAGGAAAAATAGAGAATTCCCAACAACCACCCCTCTTGAACCTAACAACCCTAAGAGCACTTCCGCCGGTGTTCTTTTGCTAGGGTAGCCTGGGCTTGGAAGAAGCCCCACAACAAGGAAAGTCAGCTTGGGCAAGAATGGGCCCCAATTACCGGGCCATCCCAACAGCAAGAATTGCCTAAGTTGGTGCTTGGGGGCATTATCCTCATGCTGACGTCAGCGACCAATTTAAATACTAAAAAAATTAGAATATATTTTTTTTCTATAAATACCTAGCCATGTTCTTAACTTCCCACACTAAAACTCCATATGAATTCCTCTCCACATATCTCATGTGAATATTACTTGCGATGGTTATGAGTGAGAAAACCAAATTAAAAAAAGGTAGGACAATTGCCCTTACTTGTCCTTTGCCATGGCCAAATGGATGGAAGTGCTCTAATGTCCAAAACCTGCCATGACCGCCACCCATCTCAATCAAACAAAGTAGGGCAAATATTCAGATATGCTCATATATTATTCTTCTCCAATATAGAGGTATTTATACAAGTACAAAAGATGTGTTAACCCTAAATAAAATAGGAAATATATCTAAATTACAATAGGAAATAAATCTCTACTACAATAGAACTAAATAATAATTGGTAAGTAACCAAAATTCTAACTAAATAAGGAACCAAAATCCTAACTAAGTGAGGACTCGCCAACACTCCCCCTCAAGTTGGGGCAAAGATATTTCGCACGTCCAACTTGACAAGCGAGTCACAGAACACCATACTTGCGAAGCAACCATTGTAGAGAAGGTCTTTTCGTCAACTACGAATGAAACAAGTGACAAACTAAAGCAAAGTTCGCAGCGGAAACAAAGAGCAAACCCTAAAAATAGGGCACATAGAAGAACACATAAAATCAGAACATAGAAACCCTGTGACCACGGTAGTATATAAGGCAAAACGCAGAAACCTTGTGAGCACGGCAGTAGATAAGGCATAACACAGAAATAGAAACCCTGTGAGCATGGTAGTAGATAAGGCAGAACACAGAAACCCTGTGGCAGAACATAGAAACCCTGTAAACACGGCAGTAGATGCAGAACACAGATACCCTATGAGCACGACAGTAGGTAAGGCAGAACACAGAAATTCTGTACGCATGGCAGTAGATAAGGCAGAACACAGAAGCCCTGTGAGCACGGTAGTAGGTAAGGCAGAACATAAAAACCATGTGAGCACTGCAATAGGTGAAGTAGAACCAGAAGCAAGTGAAGAAATAAAGGCATCAACATTGGGCATGGTGATGAATGGTGGGATGGCGGCAGTGGCATCAATAGCAAGGTAGGTGGCAGTGACAGTAGTAAGGTAGACGGCGGCAGCGGACTAGGATTATAGGCTAGATGTATAGTGCAGCAGACATAGGTAGTATTTAGGGTTAGGGTTTTTTTTTTATGTTGTAGAAATGACAGATCAAAACACAGCAACATCATCGACAATGACCATAGCAATGTTAAGTGAAGCAAACAAATGCAACATTAACAGCAGTAGCAACGGCCATGACAGCGACATCGACCACAGAAACGGTAGCTGAAAACATTGACAAATTCTTCTATATCAACTTTAACTAATTCACGCAGACACAACTTTTCTTCACTCCCCCTCTTCCCTTGAAGAGAAGGGGTCGTCGGAGCCAAGAAATAAGCAATTTCTTTATGGGAATACGTCAAGGTAATAGGGCAAGCAAAACATTTGAGAGAGATAAGGTATAAGAAAGAGAAACAGATCCCTTTTCACTCCCCCTCCCCCCTTTGAATAGGAGGGGAGGAGAGCACTTAAATTGCAAGAAGAACACAAGCCCAGGTCACAAGAGAACTTGGCTCTGATACCAAGTCAAACAAAGTATGACAAATATTCAGATATGCTCATATATTATTCTTCTCCACTATAGAGGTATTTATACAAGTACAAAGATGTGTTAACAAATAGGAAATATATCTAAATTACAATAGGAAATGAATCTCTATTACAATAGGACTAAATAATAATTGGTACGTAAACAAAATTCTAACTAAATGAGGAACCAAAATCCTAACTAAGTAAGCACTCTTCAACAATCTCCACACTACCTGCCATGACTGCCGCTCATCTCCCTTCCTCTTCCTTTTCACTCCTTATAGTAATTGTAGGTAGTGGAGTTTAAAGGGAGAAAGAGAAAACTAGTGTTGATGATGATGATGAAATGGAATAGTGGAAGTGTTGGTGTTTGTGTTAATGGTTGTGAAATATTAGAGTGAATACAAAATAGAGAGACCTTTGGGAGAATTGTTGTATTGTATTAATTGAAGTAATTTTTACAAAGGAGTTATAGTATTAGTGATAGGACCAGCCCCGGATCCCCCCTCAAAATCCATGACAAATCCTGCTTTCCGTTAGACATCTAACCAATGTCAGGCCCAGTTACTAAAATAACCTTCTTTCCCGAAACAAAGAACATAGGCCAAGACTTTTACCGAAATTTTGGCAGAGTCTCCCTTAAAAAATAGAATTTTTCCCAAACTACAAACACCTACAAACGAAGAAATTAAAAAAATAATAAATCACAAACGACAACACGCACAATTCTAAGCACACATTTTACAACATAGGCCTCCGGCCTCAAATTCAATACATGGGCAACTGGTGGATCTCAATTTGTTGATCTTGAAGTCAACATGAGTACAAAAAATGCCAATTTGTTTTGACGGCTAATGGGTTTTTGTTTTGCTAAAAAGAAACCCATTGTAATTTGAGTTTTTTTACAGACAAGAAACCCAATTTGATTAATCTCAATATCTTTATCTTCTTTGATGTTGGACAGTGTTGTTTAAAATTTTGTCTCATTCCAAATGCATTGTGTAGAATTTCTTACTTGCAATGATAATCTGAGTGTTGACATTGAGTTCATTTTCATCGGAATTGATGTCTGTCTATACTTCTACAAAATGCAATTGATGTGTATCCATTTATTTTCATATTAATTAAACCATAAAAGACATGTTGCCTATTTTCAAGAAATGGATGGAGAATCAAGAAAAAACAATGGAAATCAGGGCCAAAGCTCTGTACCTAACAGTGAAGGTTATTTTGTGGAGGCTGAATCACTAGAAGAAACAGAAAATGTCTCATCTTTACAATATTTGGACGATAGAATAGAAGAAATTACCATGATTAGCAGACACTATGAGTATGATGAGTTAAACTTCCAAAATATGAGCATTGCTGATTTAGAAGGGAGAGAGTTTGCAAAATTTGAGAAAGCAAAAAGATTTTACTGGAACTATGCTCTTGCAATTGGTTTTAGCATAAGAAGAAGTCGTTTGAGACGTTGCGAGGGTGGGGTTGTGATAAGAAGACAATGGATGTGCTTAAAAGAAGGGAATAGATCCACAATTCTCTATGCACAAACTTCTTACGTCGTTGTGAGCCATTTTATCATAGTTCCCATAAATCATTACAAAGTATCATTTACAAATCAATCTAAGTGAAACAAAAAAATATTAGATGATACAATGAGTCTGCATAAAATAAGGGCATCCAACTTTGTTATTACATCGGGAGAAAAATCAAATAAAAATACAACGTAATCCATAGTACAATATTTCTGTAAATCAAATACTCGATGATTGTCATCATCCAAACATGTAAACTGACAAGTGAAATTATTAAAATACATAAAAACAAGTTACAACCACTACTCATCATACCTCATTATGAGGTTGTTTTGCATGTTCTCTCACGATGACTTCAACAGAGGGAGCCAAAGTTTTATCAAGATTTGCAAATCCTTTGACATTGTCACCTTGCTCGTTGGGAGTTCCGCCTTGTTTATCTTGCTTATTTTTTGGACGTTTAGCATTTCTAGGGTCTAGTTGTCCCTAATCACACCCCATATCAAACATGTTATCATGTTCCTCATTCAGTTTAACTTCGTGTTGATGATGGTGTAGACTGCACAATGTTCTATCGTCCTCCTCATTTTTTTGATTCTAACTCAGAAATAACCTTGGAGAGTGATTTGTCCATACGAGCAACAGTGGCCACTAAAGTTGCCACATTCTTTTTTACTAAACTTAACTCTTCAGCAAAGTGAGTCATTGTTTTGGCATAATCTTCGAGACCTCCAGATTCAGCTTTGATAACAACTACCTTATCACTTTCAAACCCCCCTATTTTCTTTAGCCACTTCTTCATTTTTTCGGTCTCTACTTTTCTCCACACAGCGAGTGGTAACACAGACCTATCCACAAATAGGCTACCATGAGCTATAGCATCAAGGTAAAACAATTGAAGGAATAACAAGCAACCACCGATGTAAACTTGATTGTTCTCCTTAAACGACCTGATATTATGTAATAAAAATTTGAATGAATAACTTGCCCATTTTTTCCTTGATATTATCTTGCTATCTCTTAACGGAAGCAGATATTTTAGATTCACATAAACGGAAGTAGTTGGACATAGCAACGTGCATAGAGCAAACATGGCAAAACCAACTTTGAAAAATTCACCTACTTCTTCTGTCCCCACCATTATTTGCTTCAACTCATTATTCTTTAAAAGCTTCTTCCCAACCAAAAAAGAATTTCGCACATTTACAATTTGTTGCTCATCCATGGATCCGGTGAAGTCAACTTCCTCTCCTCCATCCTTAACACCCATTATGCGTATGAAGTCATCCACAGATATCTTAAGTGTTTTCCCATGCAGCACGATTTATGATTCAGAAGGATTGAGTTTATCAACCAAAAAATGACACATTGAATAAGATAGTTTTCTGCACTTCATTTCCAACAACGAAACAAATCCTATTTCTTGAATTGCTGCTTTTTTTTCATCAGTTAAAACATTTATAATGTCATTTACATCCTTCGGACTACATCGTGTGGCAATCTTCAAACAACTCTTGTTCGAGGCGTTCATTGAAGGTTTTTTAGGTTCATACTCTGCTTTATGAGTAGCATCCAACTGTTGCCACATATCATCGATTTCCTTCTTGGTCTGAGGAAGAAAAAATAAAATTCAATCAATTCATTATATGTTATGAGTTGTAACGTCTCTATGTAAATGTATTCTTGCCAATTTATCACCTTAGTATCCACCTTCTCAACTATTTTTTGTTGCTTCATTTCATCACCCTTTATTTTCCTATTTAAAATATTCACATTTAGTTAGTCTTATAAAAAGTGCTTAATATACTGAAAGAGGCGTTTAAAGCTTACAAATAATTAAAATAACTGGTCTTGCGACCAATCACAGTCTTTGACTGGTCTTTAATTTTTTTTGGCTCTTTGCCGTTATTATTCACATCACTGTTCTTTCCCACCATTTTATAATTTCAATTAATGATGAACCAACATTAAACAAGAAAAATATTTTATCATATCAAATAAACTCAATCGAAGATAATAGCATGTCAACTCATATGCAAATTGTCAAACTATATTAGACAAACTCAATTGAAAAATAACATGTCTCATATGTCAATTGTCAACCCGGTGATATGAAATTGCATTACTCCAGGACAATTGCATTTTCGTGCTCCAATATATCATCTTCTACATATCTAATATAATTATGAGGCATCACGAAACTCTTTTAATGGTTGTTCTCATCCTATTGACTTTAATGACAATTTTACAATTTTGAATAAGGTTACCCACCCACAGAAATTAAATTCATATTAGGTTTTCAAATATTAACTTAAAGAGGTAAGGTTAGGGTTTAGCAAAACATAAATCATATTACGCAATACTAATTTTACAAAAGGTTAGGGTTTATCAAGAGATAAAATGAGATTCCTCAATACTACCCTTACAAAACTTCAAACATAGTGCTTTAAACCTTAAGGAAATAGCTGATAATCAATGGAGGAATCTTGACCACATAACATGTCAACCCATATGCGCAATGTCCAAATCATAGAAACAAATGACATGAATCCTATATAATTGAATTTTAGTCAGTCAATGCTAAATTTTTAATCCCATAACTAATATTTCTCCAAGCCTAACTTCAAAGCACCTCTCTTTTCTAGGCTCAATTAGCTTTCTTTGAATGAAATTGGGGTAATTTGTGAATTTTCAAGCCCCAAAAAATAGAATTTTAGTTGGAATTTGTAAAAAATAAATTGAAAAATATATAATGAAAAAACATATGTTCCAAAATCGAAAATATCGGAAACCACATCGGAACCGATTTAAATTGGACCAACCGGCTTCATAAATTTTTTTGATCAAAATCGGACCGAATCACACCGATTGAATAATACCAGTTCCAGTTTCGATGTGAGGTAGAAATTGAACCAAACCAGACCGCACTTACCCCAAGTCTCAAATCTTCCAACACCTATATTTGGGCTATTAAAGTTGTAAATTTATGCAAGGCCCATTATCAAATCTTAACCTAGTTCAATTGGCCCACTATTTCAATTATTTTTCTTTTCCGGTCCCTTTTATATACACTTATAAACAAAGTGCTTTAGGGCAGCAGAGGCTTTTTGTTCCCACACCCAACGAGCTCTTCTCTCTCAGCCTCCGACACACACACACACACACACACACACACACACACACACACACACTCACACCAATTTGAGTCTAGTTTTTCATGAATCAGTTACTTGGAGCTCAATCGTCCTCTAGATTTGAGCGAGGATGAAAGATTGGAAGTTTTTGATAAAAGCATGTTTACTAGCTTAAACTGATTAAATAAAGAGTTCCCAAGTTGAAATCTTGTAGGACCTTGATTTTGCAGCAGTTGTTTATTCGTTTTTGCTATATTTTACATATTGGTCGGTAGATATGAGGTATACATATTATGTATTTAATTCTTTTTTAGTTATTGTTTAAACTTCTCTGTATTTAATACTGTACTTGTTGTTCAGAGTTCGGTTTTTGGTGTGTAAATTCTGTATTTGACAATCTGCCATTGGTTGTCTATACTTCTACTAAATGCAATTGATGTGTATCCATTTATTTTCATATTAATTAAACCATGAAAGACATGTTGCCTATTTTTAGGAAATGGATGGAGAATAAAGAAAAAACAATGGAAATCAGGGCCAAAACTCCGTACCTAACAATGAAGGTTATTTTGTGGAGGCTGAGTCACTAGAAGAAACAAAAAATGTCTCATCTTTACAGTATTTGGATGACAGAATAGAAGAAATTACCGTGATTAGCAGACATTGTGAGTATTATGAGTTAAACTTCCAAAATATGAGCATTGCTGATTTAGAAGGGAGGGAGTTTGCAAAATTTGAGAAAGCAGAAAGATTTTACTGGAACTATGCTCTTGCAATTGGTTTTAGCATAAGAAGAAGTCGTTTGAGACGTTGCGAGGGTGGGGGTTGTGATAAGAAGACAATGGGTGTGCTTAAAAGAAGGGAGTAGATCACAATTCTCTATGTACAAACTTCTTACGTCGTTGTGACCCATTTTATTATAGTTCCCATAAATCATTATAAAGTATCATTTACAAATCAATATAAGTGAAACAAAAAAATATTAGATGATACAATGAGTCTGCATAAAATAAGGGCATCCAACTTTGTTATTACATCGGGAGAAGAACCAAATAAAAATACAACGTAATCCATAGTACAATATTTTTGTAAATCAAATACTCGATGATTGTCACCATCCAAACATGTAAACCGACAAGTGAAATTATTAAAATACATACAAACAAGTTACAACCACTACTCATCATACTTCACTATGAGGTTGTTTTGCATGTTCTCCCATGATGACTTCAACGGAGGGAGCCAAAGTTTTATCAAGATTTACAAATCCTTTGACATTGTCACCTTGCTCGTTGGGAGTTCTGCCTTGTTTATCTTGCTTATTCTTTGGATGTTTAGCATTTCCAGGGTCTAGTTGTCCCTAATCACACCCCATATCAAACATGTTATCATGTTCCACATTCAGTTTAACTTCGTGTTGATGAGGGTGTAGACCGCACAATGTTCTATCGTCCTCCTTATTTTTTTGATTCTAACTCAGAAATAACCTTGGAGAGTGATTTGTCCATACAAGCAACAGTGGCCACTAAAGTTGCCACATTCTTTTTTATAAACTTAACTCTTCAGCAAAGTGAGTCATTGTTTTCGCATAATCTTCGAGACCTCCAGATTCAGCTTTGATAACAACTACCTTATCACTTTCAAACCCCCCCATTTTCTTTAGCCACTTCTTCATTTTTTCGGTCTCTACTTTCCCCCACATAGCGAGTGGTAACACAGACCTATCCACAAATAGGCTACCATGAGCTATAGCATTAAGGTAAAACAATTGAAGGAAAACAAGCAACCACCGATGTAAACTTGATTGTTCTCCTTAAACGACCTGATATTATGTAATAAAAATTTGAATGAATAACTTGCCCAGTTTTTCCTTGATATTGTCTTGCTATCTCTTAACGGAAGCAGATATTTTAGATTCACATACACGGAAGTGGTTGGACATAGCAACGTGCATAGAGCAAACATGGCAAAACCAACTTTGAAAAATTCACCTACTTCTTCTGTCCCCACCATTATTTGCTTCAACTCATTATTCTTTAAAAGCTTCTTCCCAACCAAAAAAGAATTTCGCACCTTTACAATTTGTTGCTCATCCATGGATCCGGTGAAGTCACTTCCTCTCCTCCATCCTTAACATCCATTATGCATATGAAGTCATCCACAGATATCTTAAGTGTTTTCCCATGTAGCACGATTGATGATTCAGAAGGATTGAGTTTATCTACCAAAAAACGACACATTGAATGAGATAGTTTTCCGCACTTCATTTCCAACAATGAAACAAATCCCATTTCTTGAATTGCTGCTTTTTTCTCATCAGTCAAAACATTTATAATGTCGTTTACATCCTTCGGACTGCATCGTGTGGCCATCTTCAAACAACTCTTGTTCGAGGCGTTCGTTGAAGGTTTTTTAGGTTCATACTCTGCTTTATGAGTAGCATCCAACTATTGCCACAGATCATCGATTTCCTTCTTGGTCTGAGGAAAAAAAAAAATTCAATCAATTCATTATAAGTTATGAGTTGTAACGTCTCTATGTAAATGTATTCTTGCCAATTCATCACCTTAGTATCCATCTTCTCCACTATTTTTTGTTGCTTCATTTCATCACCCTTTATTTTCCTATTTAAAATATTCACATTTAGTTAGTCTTATAAAAAGTGCTTAATATACTGAAAGAGGCGTTTAACGCTTACAGATAATTAAAATAACTGGTCTTGCGACCAATCACAGTCTTTGACTGGTCTTTTGTTGTTTTTGGCTCTTTGCCTTTATTATTCACATCACTGTTATTTCCCACCATTTTATAATTCCAATTAATGATGAACCTGCATTAAACAAGAAAAACATTTTATCATATCAAATAAACTTAATCGAAAATAATAACATGTCAACTCATATGCAAATTGTCAAACTATATCAGACAAACTCAATTGAAAAATAACATGTCTCATATGTCAATTGTCAACCAGGTGATATGAAATTGCATTACCCCTAGACAACTGCATTTTCATGCTCCAATATATCACCTTCTACATATTGAATATAATTCTGAGGCATCATGGAACTCTTTTAATGGTTGTTCATCCTATTAACTTTGATGACAGTTTTACAATTTTGAATAAGGTTACCCACCCACAGAAATTAAATTCATATTAGGTTTTCAAAAATTAACTTAAAGATGTGAGGCTAGGGTTTAGCAAAACATAAATCATATTACGCAATACTAATTTTACAAAAGGTTAGGGTTTATCAAGAGATAAAATGATATTCTTCAATACTACCCTTACAAAACTTCAAACCTAGTGCTTTAAACCTTAAGGAAATAGCTGACAATCAATGGAAGAATCTTCACCACATAACATGTCAACCCATATGCAATGTCCAAATCATAGAAACAAATGGCATGAATTCTATATAATTGAATTTTAGTCAGTCATATCGAATAAACTCAAAAACTAACATGTCAACTCATGTTCCAATTGTCAAATTTGTTTTTATTGAATCATATATGAAATTGCATTCTCTCTGGTCATATCGAACAAACTCAATTGGAAAGTAACATGTTAACACATAATTGCCAAACAGGAAGCTCTGAATTGCATGACCCCTATGCAATTGTATTTTCGTACTCTAATAAATCACCTTCTATAAATCCAACGAAATTCTCGTGTATAATATTACAATGCTTATTGTCTGTATAAAAGATAAAATTGCAATGGTACTTACTTTCATGAAAATTTTACTCCAAACAAATTATATTCAAATTTAGTACAAAACTTAGGTGAGATTAAGGTTTACCCATAAATAAAAATTAAGTTAAAAAATGGTGAGGTTAGTTAGGGCTTAGCAAGAGATATGTGAGATTAAAGGTTTACTCATAAATATAATTAACTTAAAAAGAGATGAGGTTAGTTAGGTCTTAGCAAGAGATAAGTGAGATTGCTCAATACTAACCTTCGAAAGCTTCAACCCACTGATACTCAGTGATTTAAACCTTAGGAAACAACTGAAACCCAATTGAGTTGATGGTCACCTTCAACACCAGCAAGACGCACCAAGTTCAGCAGTAGAGTGTTTTTTTTTTTTGGGTGTAAAGTTGAGGACCAGTTTTGGTGAGCATTCCACTAAAATACTAGGGAAAAAATCCATCACCTTGACTTGTTATAGCAGGTTTTCTTTAATGTTTTTTAAGAAATTAATTAGCATGTGCGTTGCACATGCTTCATAAAAGACAAAAGGCGCATGGGGCACCTGGTGCACTGTAGACGTTGTCTGCCACCTACCAAAAATTCTCAATTTCTGAAAATTTCGTTCAGTTCTGGGTTTCATGAAATCTCTTCCCGTTGTGCTTCTGATAAACCTCTAACTTCTTCAATTCCGGAAATGCCCCTACTGAAACCTCATATTCCCAAGCCCTCTTCCTTCGCCTGTGCTCCCTCCGACACCCTGCTCGCAGAAAAAGCAATCACATACCTCAAACGCCATCCCCACAATCTCAATTCACTCTCTTCCTGTTTTACCCCCGAGGCAGCCTCCTATTTACTCCAAAAGTCCCAATTCGACCAGCCCCTAACCCTCAAGTTCCTCAGTTGGGCTCGAAACCATGGTTTCTTCACCTTCCAATGCAAGTGCGTCGCCCTCCACATCCTCACTCGCTTCAAGCTGTACAAGAGCGCCCAAGCCCTCGCCGAGGACGTTGCCCTCAATTCCATCGACGACGGGGGCAATTTGGTCTTTCAGTGCCTCAGCGACTCTTTGCATATCTGCAATTCGAGCTCGGCGGTTTTTGACTTGGTGGTGAAGTCTTACTCTCACTTGAATTTCATTGATAAGGCTCTGAATATTGTTCATTTAGCCAAAGTTCATGGATTTATGCCTGGTGTGCTTTCATATAATGCAATTTTAGATGCAATAATTAGGTCAAAAGGGTCTGTTCAATTTGCTGAGGAGGTGTTTAGTCAGATGATTAGGAATGGGGTCTCCCCGAATGTTTATACTTACAACATTTTGATTAGGGGTTTTAGTGGAGCAGGGAATTTGAAAATGGGGCTGTACTTTTTTGGTGAAATGGAAAGAAATGGATGTCTGCCGACTGTGGTTACTTACAATACGTTGATTGATGCATATTGCAAATTGAAAAAGATTGATCAGGCATTTGAACTGTTGAGATCGATGGCGTTGAAGGGTTTGGAGCCAAATTTGATTTCGTATAATGTGGTAATCAATGGGTTGTGTCGAGAAGGGAGGATGAACGAGACAAGTCAGGTTCTCGAGGAGATGAAAAGAAAAGGTTTTGTTCCTGATGAGGTGACTTGTAATACACTTATTAGTGGGTATTGCAAGGAAGATAATTTTCACCAAGCACTTGTTCTGCAAGAGGAGATGCGGAGGAATGGCTTGTCTCCAAATGTTATCACTTATACAGCATTGATTAATGCTATGTGTAAGGCTAAGAATTTGAATCGAGCAATGGAGTTTTTCGATCAGATGCGTGTTAGGGGACTTCATCCAAATCAGAGGACGTATACTACATTGATTGATGGATTCTCCCAACAGGGGTTCTTAACTGAAGCTTATGATGTTCTGAAGGAAATGATTGGGAATGGATTCTCACCTTCGGTTGTGACTTACAATGCACTTATCAATGGATACTGCTTATTGGGGAGAATGGAAGATGCCATTGGAATCCTACAAGATATGACAGGGAAAGGGTTGCCCCCTGATGTCGTAAGTTATAGTACTATTATAACTGGGTTTTGTCGGCATCAGGAATTGGAGAGCGCATTTAGAATGAAGCTGGAGATGGTGGAGAAGGGTGTATCACCTGATGCTGTTACCTATTCATCACTCATTCAAGGTGTCTGCCAGCAAAGAAGACTAGTTGAAGCTTGTGCTCTATTCAAAGAAATGTTGAGTATGGGTATGCCTCCTGATGAATATACATACACAACATTGATCAATGCTTACTGTGTGGAAGGTGATTTAAATAAGGCTCTTCAGTTGAATGATGAAATGATACAAAAAGGTTTCCTACCTGATGTTGTTACCTATAGTGTGCTTATTAATGGACTTAACAAACAAGCTAGGACGAGGGAAGCAAAGAGGCTTCTGCTCAAGTTGTTCTACGAGGAGTCTGTACCTGATGGTGTCACATATAATACACTAATAGGGAACTGCACTAATGGTGAATTTAAGAGTGTGGTAGCCCTTGTAAAAGGATTCTGTATGAAGGGTTTGATGAATGAAGCAGACCAAGTTTTTGAGACAATGGTTGAGAGGAGACACAAGCCTAACGAAGCAGTTTATGATGTTATTATTCATGGTCATTGTAAGGGTGGAAATGTTCAGAAGGCATATCATTTGTACAAGGAAATGTTGCATTCTGGATTTGTTCCGCATGCTGTGACGGTTATTGCGCTGGTTAAAGCACTTTTCACGGAGGAGATGAACAATGAATTGAGTCAAGTCATAGGGAACACACTGAGAAGCTGTCAGCTTTCTGATGCTGAACTTGCAAAACTACATGTTGATATCAACCATAAAGAAGGAAATATGGATGAAGTTTTTAATGTGCTTAGTGACATGGCTAAGGACGGCCTCCTTCCAAATAGTGGAGTAAGAGCCTCTGCAGGGGGATAAATAATGGCAAACATTATCTTATTAAAGGGAGAAAAAATAATGGCAAACATTATCTTATTTCGGCAGGCAAAGTAAATGATGAATAGCATGTCGAAATGCACAATCACCTTGATTGTGATTATTGTCAGATAAAATACTTCAGTGCTATAGTGGCTTGCTCAAATGAGTCTGAAGCAATTGGAAGTGACACTTTTGGCTCTTATACGGAACAAGAAGATGAACTTCTTCTTCAAGAACTGGGAAAGAAGACAAAACTGTAGGGGCAATATCTGCCATGTTTATGGAGAACAAAATGTGGTAGCAGATGCTCTTTCCTGTTTGGGATCTCTCTTTGTTTCCGTTTTTGTATTTTGGGGTCTCGCTCTCCTCTAGTGTTGCAAGCCTTGTGGCTGAGGATGCTTTTGGTTTCCCCTGCATAGGGACGTCCTAGTAATGGTCTTTCTTGTTGTAATCGAGGGTGCTTTCCGATCACAATACCATTTCAAGGTACTTAGTTTGTATTCATAATTGGGTTTTAAATTTTCAAGAGTAAGCCGAGTGATTTCGTTCATTCAATTCGTTGTTGTTGCACGTCTAGGGAACAAGCCAAATGGTTAAGTTTATCTTTCTCATTTGTTATATATATATATATATATTTCTTCTTATTTTAGAAGTGGCTATAAAAGGTCCGTTGCTTGAGCTGGGTTCCGGCTTAAAGCTGAAAGGCTTCATTCCTTTTGCCCGACTGAACTAGTTTGATGGAAGCTCGGACTTAGACCAGATCGATGTTGAGCCGCCCGTGTCATATCATGGTGGCATGGCATATCTCTCAGTGCATTTGCTAAACAGTTCATTATGTTTGGTTCATTAGGCGTGATGAAAATCCTATCAATCTCTTTGGCCTGCCATCTTTTGATGTCATTGCTGTTCGGGGCTGTAGTTGGTTCCCAGCTGTTTCTTTAAAAGGTGTTTTTGAAGAACTGAAGAAAAAATCTGAGTCTTGACCTATATTTGCTTGGTCCATATGGTATCTTTTGTGGTTTGTTCAAAAGAAGTTTTATGTGGGAAGTGTAGGGTTTCCTCCTAACAATTTAAAACTAGTTCACAAGAAAACTGATGTCTCTCCATATTGCTGTGCAACATACCTTTGGTACATATGTCAGATATCCATCATTAAAGCTAGAAGTTCTGGTCTACTTGATATATTGATTGTGCTTTCTGTATGTAATTATATTTGTATTAAACTAATGTTCTATTTTCATTTTTATTATCAGAACTCTTTGTATTCCGCTAAGGATGAGAATTCCCAGTTGAAAGCCATTGATTTTGGCTTATTAGATTTTGCCAAACCAGGTTTTCCTTTCTTGAATAATCCAGCTCTTTCTTATTATCAATGTCTCAGTCTTTGGAGTTTGGCGTGGGATTTTAATACTCACTCTGGCTTACAGATGAGAGGCTTAATGATATTGTTGGAAGCGCATACTACGTCACCCTTGAGGTTCTACATAGAACTTATAGTACAGAGCCTGATGTTTGGAGTATAGGTGTAATATCATATATTCTTTTATGTGGTAGTCGCCCATTTTGGGCACGGACTGAGTCTGGGACTTCTCGGGCGGTGTTGAAAGCTGATCCCAGTTTTGATGAAGCACTTTGGCCTTCTTTATCTCTTGAAGCAAATTATGTTGTTAAACGCTTGTTGAACAAGGACCCTCAGAAATGAATGACAGCAGCGCAGGCTTTAAGTGAGTTTTCCCTATCTCTATTATGTTTTAAGTTTCTGCCATCACTTTCCTGAGTCACTGACCGTAATCTTTTGTTGGCAGGTCATCCTTGGATGAGGAATTATAACGATGTAAAAGTGCCTCTTGATATTTTAATATTTAGACTCATGAAGGCTTATATGTGATCGTCATCCCTTTGAAAGGCTGCTTTAAGGGTGTGTATATGTTGACAAAAGAAAGAGAACTTTTTCTCGAATTTTGCCCATGCTGAATCAGATTCTTGGTCTTAAGAAATTTATATATTTTCTTGATGAATGGGATTCTTGTTTCTGTGTTCTAAAACATTTTAAAATTTGAAAATAATTGTTAGTATTCCATAATTATAATGATGACTCAGTGAACCCATCAAGGCCTGTTAAAAGTAAGGGAAAGAACAGGGTCTGTTAAGGTGTTATCATCTGAAACTCGAATCGCTTCATCCAAATTATTGTTCTTTATGTGTGCCTAATTGTGTTTTTAATTTTTTTTGTTTTTGTATGTTTAGTTCATGACTTGAAATTTTGGCATATATATGATTAACATTTCATTATTTTCATTTTGTGGCAGGCCTTATCTTGACTGTGGATAATTCTTTTATCTGAAGGAGAAGTTTGCACTGTTGGATCTCATTGCATCAGTAATAAATTGGTTGCTAATTGTTTTGCTTCGATGTTCCATGACTTTTTCTATGGTGTTAGGCCTCATAGGTTGTAAAGGTACTGACTGGTTATTTCTTCCATGACAGCTAAATGCACTTCAATACAGAAGAATGGATTTTGAAGAGTTCCGTTCCACTGCATTAAGTGTTCATCAGCTTGAGGCACTTGATCGTTGGGAACAACGTGCTTGATGTGCATGTGAACTTTTTGAGAAGGATGCAAAACAGAGCAATTGTCATTGAAGAACTTGCTTCAGTAAGTTGAAATTTTAATGCTGCATTTTGAAATCTTGCTATAAATGAAATAAACAGTTTGATAACATGGGTTGATTTTTTATTATTCAATATGTTATAAATTGGACTTGATTTACATCTCTAACAAATTTCTCTTCTCCCTGTTACTGTGAAGAGAACTAGTGATCACAATATGCCATTTTTCTTTTCACTTGTTTTGACCACGTCCTCTTATGTTTCAAATTGAAGCAATGTAGTTCACTCCTCCATCACAATAATGATTTGCTATATCCTGAGAAAACGAAGAATTTGAACTACTGCAGTTAGTAATGTTAGTAATCCTGATTTTAGTTGAGCTCACTGTAAGCAATTTCAATGCTCAAATTCGGTAAAATGGACTTATTATATCGTATGTAGACTAGAATACGGACGGGCGTGGGTGGCAGGAAAGCTGTATGGTATATGCTCTATACTGACCTTTGACGCCATATCAGTAAACAGTGCCCTGCATCAAAACTTTGATAACAAAATCATGATTATGGTGCACAAAAGATCTCATTGCTTCACTTAAAAATTGAAAGATCTAATCGGAACAATTGAAAAAATAAGGACCACACTTGGAGGACCGTACGCTCAAACTCAAAGTGTATTCCGGTCTAGGGTTTTTTTATTTTTACGTCAGCACATCCTATGCATCTGCATTTTAGTAGGATCCTCCCTTTCTCAAACCATTTAGAAAACACGATCTTGACATGTTGATTTGCCTTTTCTTTTGCTCCCTTCTTTTTTTTTTTTACCATTCTAGAAACAAAAGATTTATAAGGCTCAGCACATTTTGGAATGTATCAAACATACAGGCATCACCTTCTTCCAAATGATTCTCCTTCACAAATGCTCCCCAACCAAAATTGTGGAATCTTGTACTTGGTCTCCCATTGTATACAGTGATAATGCACTTGACTGCCCAAGATCTCTCATTTGAGATCTGTAGGGTCACATCTGAAACACCTCTTGCACAGATGTGTTTGTTGGAAAGGGTACACTTACTGGCTGCAAACATAAGAAAACACAAAATAAGCAAAACCAAACGAAACCAAAAATATATAGAATTATTATTTTTTAAATATATATAAAATATTGTGCCCAGCTCATTTCTCTCCTAACCTCTTAGGGTTGCTTACCAGGACAGTTGATAAGTATGATGGATGCATTTTGATCACCAAAAAATGGATTCTCGGATTTGAAGAGCTTTAAAATTTTGAGTAGGCTAAATCTTCAAGTTCTGTCTTTGCAAAAGTTCTCAATGCCAATGGAGCTTTTGATCTCAGTGTGGTAGACTTTCCTCCATGATCAGCACCTGTTTATAGCTCCCATGATTCAAAACCATGACAAGTCACCAAAGAAAAAGAAAGACAAAAAAATATTCTTAATAGGCAGGCACGCACAAAAACATAACCAAATTTACATAGTTCTCTAAGGAAGCTAGGTGAACTTACCATGAGCTCTATTTTCCCTGTCATGCTTCATTCCTTGATCTGAAGTTTCACTACTTGCATTGGAATTGCCTTCAGCTTCATCATCAGTACTTGAACTGAAATATACATCTCTAGAGATTTTCTCATGAAAATGCGAACTCTGAAATGGGAATGTTTCCCTCCATGTATGAAGAATAACAAGCAACCATGCTTTAGGGAGTAAAATTTCGCGAATTCTGGCCAGCCCTTTTGCAACCAAATCTCTCAATCGCACGACCTAGTCAGTTTTACTGGCCAAACTGCACCATCTGGAACCTCAAGGAATTTGTGTCCGCCATAAAATCTACATATTCCATCTCAACCATCTTTGGAATTTTCTACAATTAATAACTTCCTCAAATTAAGATGTTCATGTATAAAATATGTGCATATAGAACCAGAGTACATGTAAAATAAATAAATGAAAAGGATATAAAGTTGGACTACTTGCGGCATGCACCTGGTTAATTTCCTTTGAGTTTGAGTTGCCCTTAGAAAACTAATTAAATTTAGGGTTAAAGAGTATACCATTATCTTTTTCTTTTAGATGAAAAAGGAAAACATGTTAAGGTCTAAAATTTATAAAAAAGCTGAAACTAGAAAAGAACATTATCCAAGTCATCGTCCTCTACATCTTCATCTAAGTCGCCATCTTCTTCATCTTCATCTTTGAGGGCTAATGTTAAAGCTGCCAACATGTTCGTCTCAAGTCAATGCGGTTTGCTGTTTCGTCGTTGTATAATCATTTGCTGTCAATGACCCTTACCATATTAAGGGACGGCCCCAGAGTGACTTTGAAGAATGGGTGGCTTGAGAGGAACTTGTTGGCAGCTTTAACATTAACCCTCAAAGACGAAGATGAAGAAGATGATGACTTGGATGAAGAGTGGGGATTTGCTCTGTTTTTCTCTGGAGGCAGAGGAGATGGCAGGGGACCATAACCATTTGTGTGCTTTGTTTTTGGGCACAGTGGAAAGTACTCCAAACTTTCAACAGACTTATCATCATCATCTACACCAGTTTCTTCAATCTGGGTTTTTGGGCAGAGTGGAAAATACTCCAAACTTTCAACAGACTTGTCATCATCTTCTTCATCAGTTTCTTCCATCTGGGATTTTTAATCTCCATGCCGCTTTCATCAAATATCAAAACGTGGAATTTTGAGTTCCCTTCATACGGGAAAACTAAGCATTTGCCATATTCAAGAGAGTGAAACTCTGAGAACTCTGGCCAACCCTTTTCAAACTACACCTCACCATTACATCTTCTGTGTTTGATTTTCCATTCTGAACCATTTGGGAACTTAAGTTGTATTTGATCTGATAGATGCTCTCCATATTTGTCCAGAAATGTCTTTGGAACCTTCTGCACAGAACAAAAACCTGTCATGTAGCTATTTCATGAAGCAATCTAGAGATTCTCTATTAATTAAAGTCCTCGACTAAGAAAAAAAAGAAGAAGTCGTATATGCAGTGCAAATCAGTACATACATATAGTTAAAGAGAGAGAATTGGGTTTGATTACAAGTTTTTTTGTCTCTAGAAGAAGTCTCGTTTAGGATCCTGTTCAAAAACTGGGGAGTTCTAGCAGAAAAGTCTGGACCTTCATGATCAATTTTTTGGCGAGGAGGAGCCATTGTAGGTAGCACTTCAAAATAAAGCTTTGAGATGTATGTTCAAAATGAAGACCTTTAGGCAATCTCCAAGTGGAAAAAAACTTACCTATAACGGGGATAGCACTGTTTTGCTATCCCCGACCAATAACACAATAACACGTGGAAAAGTTATCATACGTGTCATTGCGTTATTGGTCGGGATAGCAAAAAGTGATATTCCCGTTAAATGAGAGTTTCTCTTCTCCAACTGAGGACTCTATCCTCAAATATAGCCCAAAATCCATCTCCAAGAGTGAGCTACACAAAGGGCTACAAAAAATGGGAGGGCTACACAAAGGGCCAATTCCTAAAATGAGGGCTCACATGTGGGTCTTTGGCCAGCCTGGGCTAAATAATTGGATGGGCCCTAGCTGACGTCACCTAGTCGTTAGGTGACGTTAGCTAGCTTTTTTTTAAATCCAAAAAAAAAAATAAAAAAAAATCTAAATTTTTTGTATAAATACCAACCTCATTCTTACTTTCTCACAACATCTTCATCATTTTAAATATTATCCTTCCTCAATTTCATCATTTTAGATAATTTCTCCCAATCTCTTAATTATTTTACAAACTATCCTTCATCTTTTTCCATTTAAATTAAATTTTAAGTTGTTTATAGAACAAGAAAAAAATCTAATCATAAATCTATAGGGCTAATATTTTTATATTCTAAAATGTATTTTAAATAGGATATAAATAGTAGTTTAATTAAATTAACTAATAAATTTACATAATATACTAAAAACTATTAAAATATTAAATTTGGCCATTTGTAGCTGGAGACAATTAAAATGTAGCCTGACACTATTTCTTATAAAATCATTTATTAGAGGGCTAAATGTAGCCCGTGCCTAAATATAGTCCTCCCCACTTGGAGATGGCCTTAGCTTCATTTTATGGTGGATTTTTTCTTTGTTGTATTCATTTATAGTTGCATTTGTGTCATCTCAGCTTAAGTGAAATACAGTGGCGGGGAGTTATGAAGGCTCTGCCAACCACAATAGCACTTAACATGAAAGAGGAAAAGCTTGTAAGGTTGTAGAAAACTGGGATTTGACTCATTGGAAGGTTGTAGAAAACTAGGATTTGACTCATTGGACAATTGTGGATATAATTACTAAAGCAGATTGTGAAGATCGAAAGAAATGGTTTTTGGATATTGTTTGAATTTTGACCACAACAAATGGTTTTGGGATATTGCATTATGCCAGATTGAGGCTAGTACTATCCATGCCAAACATGGCACAAATTTTTCAAAAAAGCAGAGGCATGATGCAGAAAAACACCACCCACTCAGCTGTTTGGGAAGTCCAAACACACCTGTAGAACGTTGGTAAAAAAAAAGGTAGAGATGGAAATGCCAATTTTAACAAGATGTTTTTGTGAGAACCTCCTATTGAGAGTGTGATAATACACTAAACACACACAAATTGCCCGGATGCTAGGACTCAAATCCAGAACCTTTCCTAGAAGAACAAGTGCTCCAAACCACTATATTAGTGGCTCCTTTGTCTAACAACAAGAAGAAGAAGATGTTTTTAGGTGCCTAACAAAGCATTATAGCCCAACAAAACAAAGAACGTGCAAGAAAAAGGCAGAGCCCATACAACAAGAAGCCAAAGAAGGCCTAACAAAGCATCCAACACAAAGATGTAATAATCATGCTTTCGTTTTTGAGTTCTGAAATTAAAACTCAAAAAGTAGAAGTAATTAACAATGAGGTATGCAGGTGTCCTTTCCAGGAAAGAAATGCCAAACAAAATTGTGTGGAAAATAAAGAGTAGAGAACAAGAGGCCAAAAAACAAACATATTTTAGCCTGTTTATAAGACTTGCTGACAGTAAATGCAGCAAATGTGTTTTTTTTCTCTTCCAATGCGACTGAAGTATCAAAGCTGAGCATGGAGTGACGTTGTTTCAACTCAAGAAATGAGTAATTGTATGAGCTTAGAGTGAGCCCAAATTGCTTGAATTCATCATGTTAAGAAAAATAAATCATTAAAAACACTAAGAAGTTAAGTAAAATTAGTCTATCTCAAATTATCAACTTCACCACATCCACAGAGACTTATAAGTAACTACCAGTCACAAGTTCACAACAAAAGATGAAAGCATATAATTTGTTAAAGAGAGGTCTTGCGCATAACATTGAGTCATAAGCTTCGATGCATTCTTTGTGCGCCTAACTTTATGAGGCACTGAAAACATGCAAATGAATACAAAATGGATGAAACAGAAATTGATAAATCACCAAGCAAATCTGACACTTGAAGAGAGAAGCCCCCAGACTAAAGAGAACACCACGAAGTCAGCTCCTACAATTTTTCAATCAACAAAAATTTCTCCACCTATCGAGGAAGAATGCCGTTGACAGAGAAGCAATCTCATATTCTTTCCTATATATTCAGACTATTGTATTTACTAACTGTTTAGCTTTGCACAGAGTCAACTCTATTTATTATAAATTTCTGGTGAATACAGAACAAACCCAACGGGCTTCAATCTTATTTCAGCTTCTGATTCCACCAACAAATCAAAAGAAAATGTCTGTAAAAAAAATTAGATCACTTCAACTAACAAGATGAATTTTTTACGGATTGACCTTTCAGATTTCAATCAATGTTTTACAGTCCTTCTGCTGGTTTGCTCAACATCTCGTGATGCTTCTAGGAAAGGCCAATTAGTAAACAAAGTAGGCCAGCTTTTGTCATGAACTTGTTACTTTTCCCTTTATGGTGTAACGTTGTCAGCAGTTGTATATTTAAGACAGATTACTGATATGCGAGGTGCAGGTTATGCTCTCTTATATGGATTACTAATAAGAGATTCAATTTTTCTTTAATTTGATCCAGGATAATTATCAAGTGAACTTCGTTAGATTAAAATGTATGACACATAACTTATAAATCATACACTTATACATATGTTCTCATAGGTGTGGAGACGATACCGGGGAGTTCCTATCGACATAACAAATTGTTTACCCATTTTTGGCCTGTTCACCAATGAAGTTGGGTACTTTCAACGAGTACTTTACATGCAAAATTCCTATGGAAATAACTCTCTTGCCTTTTCTCACGCATAGAAGGACATGAGCTTCTCGCTTAAATTCTTGCATTCTAATCTGTCAGCTCTTTCCACCTGTATATAATATATAAGATATTGGTTAGTTGTGGCACTTTGTAAACAAATTAGTTAGATCGAAGCAAGCTAAATATATGTTGTACAAAATTAACATACCTGAAGATGTATATTATAGAAGACCCTCCCTCCAGATGACTGGAAGGAAGAAGCATTTAGAACTTGAAGCCCCTCCTCCTCCAAATTTAGCAATATCTCAGACAATAGATTGTTGTGGGTCTTCAAGGTAGATATTTGAATTGCTACTGCTCTATCACTAAGCCGATAGGTTGAAACGGCAGATGATGAGCTCCGAGCTGTGCTTTTTATTCGCTTCTCCTCATGCATTGCAGCTTCTTGCTTACAAGCTCTTGATAAGAGCTCCCCCCTCTTTCGAATTAATCCCTCCACTAGCTTTTGAAGCTCTGGTATGTATTTCAGCACGTGCGAAATTGTATTCGGAATGCTTAATTTTTTCTGTAACAATCACATGGAATTAAAGAAAGTTATGCGGTGTTCATAACTTTCTTGTGTTTAAAATTGAAAGTTTCTAATACTCCAAAAGTTTTCCTCATCATATAGTTACATATGTGGTCAGACTGTTAATTCCGGCTGTACATGTAGATAAGGTGAGTTTTTGTTTGAATCCACAATCCAAATTCATAGTCTGCCCTGCTGATATATTACATGCCAAATATCTGACAAGAGAAATGAGGAAACTGATGCAGCTCGATGTTAATAAAATTATCATTTTGTACGTACCCCTTGATCGACAGGAAGCAGTGAACGCAATGAGGAATACAAGCTGTTCATCTTCTTGCGACGGTCACGCTCGCTAGCATTATGGTTAAGCTTCTTCGCCATTGTGGAAACGCCGGAGTAATCGCCGCTGATAGTAGTGGAACGATCGAGGTCAACTTGCGGCTGATGAGATGGAAGGATATGAAGGAAGGACTCTGCACTTTGATCAATGGAACTGTCTCTGTAGAAGTAGTTCTGGTCATGACTTAAGAGATCCTCTGAAGGCCATGCAATCGTTGAAAACAAAGGAGGAGATAAAGCTAGCATGATGTGATGATCAGTTAATTTGGGGCTGCGTTTTGGCCAAATTTTCTTAGAAAGTGAGATGATCATGTCATCTATATATACAAATAGCTGTCGTTTTCATGATTCATCTCAGCATTTGTTAATTAAAATATTGTTTTTTTTTTCCTTTAAAAAATGAAAATATGCTTTACAATAAGATGGTTGTGAAAATGACTTGTCCACTTCCACTGCGTGTGGGCATGTGCCCTTTGTTGGGGGAGCGATCTACGTAGCTTAACCTTATGTATTAGTAGTATTAAGGTTTAGAGTTCAGTCTTTAATAGTAGTAATAATAATAATAAACTCAAGTAATAAGTCACGTTACCGGACACCTGATTTTTTAGATGAAAAAATAGTTGAAATTCGAAAAATTTGATAATAAGGGCAAAATTGGATGTTTTAATGAGTTCGGATGGTAACTTGGCTTATTTTTTAGTTATGCGAGTTAAGTTCAATTAACGTTATAGTTCGAGTTTAAGTAAAACAGCTGAAAATCCAATTGGAAAACATAGAGATAGAGACCCAAATAAGTCATGATAATTAGTTATCTCTCACTCTAGATGTTTATGCATAGAGGCGATGATATTGCAGTTTCGTTCTTTGAGTAACACTAGAGGGATTGTACTTTTTTGCCACATTAATTCGATCATTATAGTGTGACAGTTTTTTAAATTAATAATTTACTCTATAATTTATGTAATAAGAACACATCAATTGCAACATAATATGATCTAGTGTCGTTTTATCTTTGAGGTCTCTAGAGTTGGGTTGTATAAACATGTTATATATTGTTAAAATTCCCAACTTTGTTTTCGAATACTTGGAGTTGAGAAATGTCGTTGATATAAAAGATGAGAGTTTTTTTTTTCAAATGCATTTCATGTTCCTGCAAGCTCCTCTTTGGGCAGTTGGAAATACAAAGGGTAATTAAATGCTTCGTGGGTTCTTTTTCAGGAGAAAAAAAAAAAAGTCTCGCTCTCGTAGATATAAGCTTACTCAAGTTAGTTATAATAAATATGATCTTCACTCTGTATCCGAGTTCAAATCCTTTTATCCATAGTTTAGATTAAATTAAAATAAAATCTTGTCTGTATAAAAGAAAAACAAAAACAAAAAGCAAAAAATTGTCTCGGGTTTGGCTGAAGTTAAAACTGCAAAGGAAAAGAGTTGGTGAGATTTCTTGCAAGATTCACAAATAGTCGGAAGTGCAGACAGCGCGTGTCAAGCGTTAACATACACGAGGCCACGACGGAGTTTGCTACTTATTCCACGTGTATAAGCTGCTGTGTCCCATGGAGACCGCACGCGCATCCTCCTTATATGCAGAAACAAACATTTGTATCTATATATTTCACAAGCAACAAATGACGTTTGTTTAGTTGACATTTTCCCTTGCACTGTGTTTTTCCTGTGCAGATGGTTTTCAAGTGTGCACAAGGGCGGATTTATGCCTAGGCTGAGTTGGGATCCAGCCTAGGGGAAGATTTCTAAATATTAAATATGATTTAAATTTTATAAGTTTATTCATACTCCAATAAATATTAGTCTACTGTACTAAATAAATATAATAAATTAATAATAGTCCAATCTAAGTAAAGTAAATAATAGTTAGTTTTCTATTTAAAATAAGCCCACCCCAGAAGCATATAGGAAATAATAAATATCAATCCAAACCTATATAAATTTGATTAGAAGCAGACCTCACACTTAGGCTCTACCAACTTGAGCTATTTTAATAGTACTGATATTAGACTACACCCACAGAGGGCAAACATCAAAAGATTTATTCTAGCCACTCAAAACACCATATTTGGACCTTGAGAGCCAAGAGGAAATAGCTCTCCTCCTCTAAAAAATTGTACCAACCTATTTTTACTGGGTTCTTCAATCTTGGTAATTTTTTCTCATTTTTTATATATATTCAATATTCAATTTTAATTGTTGTTAAGTTTTCATGATTTAGGGTTTGGTGAAATTTTTTGGAGATTATTGATATATGTTTTATTTTTCAACTTGAATTATTAATTAGCATATACGATTTTTGGTGTCTAGTATTTCTTGTTAGGATATCATGTCACATGATGATAATAGACCGACAAAAGAGAGGAAAAACTATTTATTCATTCTTTAAAAAAAGTGATAACGATAACAAATCTAATGTTAATACTTCAATTCCTGAGGAACTTCTTGAACTCGGATCTCAAGTAGTTGAACTGACAGGACCCGACCCAAATTCCCTTTTGGAATCCGAGTCGAACCCTATTTGTGATCGACACCTGGCCGATTCGAGTCCACTCCGTGTCTAAGGACTTGTTTCGTCGCGCTCTACGCAACGATGCAAGTGGAATAGTCAAATTCTTTCTCGGTCAAAAAGTCAACTTTTCCTTTACTAGAATATTCCAAGGGCAAAAGTGTCCTTTCCTCTTAATAGTTTAATAGTTAAATATTAATTAAGGTTTGGGTTATTACATGAACCCAAAGAGTTTGATATTGCTTATTCAGAATAGGATCCTGGGAAACGCATTCCAATTTGTGAACACCCAATCAATCAACGTGATGAGATTCGAAGGGCAAGCTCTTTAAATGTTTTTGCAATTGAACATATTTTTTTGAAGTTGGACAATGTGTTTGATTTGATATTTAGTTATAGTTTGTACTTCTTTTGTATTATATTTGCTTGTCATGTGACTTTGTTTGATTTATAAAATTTTATTTACATTTTTGTTTCAAGAGACAAAAAGCTTATAATATATCTCTTCTGAAAATAAAATTATTTAGCCTACCCCTATAGAAATTCCTGGATCCACCATTAAATGTGCATTAATTAATTTTAATATAAGCTCATTGATTATCTTTCCACGTTAACTAAGCTCATATATATATATATATATATATATATATTAACTATCATATTCTTTTCTGACGAATCATATAGTCCTATGATTTCATTAAATCATAGACTAATAAAGTAATCAAATGAATGGTAATTACATTGAAATGATAGAAAATGATATATGAGTTAATATATGCTCTAAAGTTGAAAATATCATAAAAATTATTAAAAGGGGTTCCTGCCATTATAGGAATTGAAATCGGGAATTGAATTCAATATAGGACTTACTCTTTTAGAAGATGCCATGCCGCCACTTGGACTTGAACCGAGATGCTCTAGCATTGCTTCCTAAGAGCAGTGTGTCTATCGATTTCACCATAGCGGCTTATTTGAAATCATAATAACCTATTTTTATTCAATCGTCGAGATTGAAGGAGTTAATTAAATGCAATATTTTTTTAGAAAACCATTAAATTGATGAATAAAAACTCATTTAAGAATTAGGGATTTAAACGTTTTCGTTAATAATATTTATTATTTTAGAATGTCAAAAATGTAGTTTTTCATAAGCATAACTTTATGTTTTCCTAAAACAAAAATGTTACGGTTGTAACTAGATTATTTTGACTTCAATCCATGGATAGAACTAAAAACAATGTTCTGTCTCGTTTGCATTTTTTAATAATTCATTTATTTTATTAATTTAAAATAAAAAAATGAATTTTATAAATAAAATATAATTTTTATATAACACAATTTCAGTGATACACTCAAGGGGTTTTTGTAAATATTTGCATATTAGTTTTATATGAATTCTTAGGGTTTTTCGGTGTGTAGAGAATTTGTGTTAAGATTTAGCAACCCGATTAAGTTAGGTATTAGTATGGGTGTATCAATTATATATCCTGTTATGTATATATACATACAGAGATCTTCCATTGAGTGATACCCTTGTAAGGCTCACTCCGGATTGTATTTCACAAATCCACACTATCTATTTTGTAGATATTCATTCAAAGATCATCTCTATAAAAAATCACTTGAATCCGATATCACTTGAGCACCCAATTAAATTATTAAAATTTAAATACTTTCTTAAAGCACTGTGTTCATTGGTTTTGTATGACACAATTAGATGTCTAAACGGTTTCTGATTTGTCTAATTTTTTGTACAGATGATCTGTAAATGAAGACCTAAAAAATAGATGGTTTGAATGGTGAATTTTTTTTTTTCGTAGGGTACCCTAAAGGGTGTCTCTTAAATAAAATTATTTGAGGGATCCCTCAATAGAGGGCCAAGGGTAGGCGTGGTCCGAATTGAATCGGTTTCACTTCAAAATTCGAGACCAAACCAATTACAATAAAACGGTTTAGTTCAATTCGGTATTGAAAAAGTAAGGATGGAAACCGAACCAGCCCAATTTAAGACGTTTTGGTTCAATTTGGGTCTAAGCCCAATTCTTTTTTATTTTCCGTTTGTAAGCCCAATTATTTTATTTTTTTCATTCTCATTTCTAGCGTATCAAACCATCCTAAAATTTAACACACTTATATAATTAAAATTCAAATATCAATAACTTAAGTTTCATCAAACCTATCAACATCCTTATATAGTTATTATCGAATGAAAGGAATACACATGTAATATAAAATAAAATAAATATAAATAAACAAGTAGATCGTCGGGTTCAGTTTAGGTCGGTTTGTCAAAACTCAAAACCAAGTCAAACCAAACCATCACGGTCCAATTTCCTTTTTAAACCGTTTGAATTCTCTTTAGATCAAAATGAAACCAAACTAGCTATTACAGTTTGCTTGGGCCAGTTTAGTCAGTCGGCCGAATTAATGTGTCCACCCCTAATTATAGGAATCAAAACAAGAGTGGAGCCTACAAAAAATCAACAATCATACTGCTGCTTCATTTTTCAAGAGTGGGACTCCATAATAAGGGCGGTATTGTGATTACAGGTAATCATCATGAGTCATGATTAATCACTCTTATAGTAAAAATGATAGAAATTGTTTGTCTAATTTAAAGTAAATTTAATTATGACAGTAAAAAGGGATAATGACAGGACCCGCCCGAATTTTTCAAAATCTGAGATGAATTTTGTGGAATTCCCTACATCACCCCGATGCTGAGCCTACTTACTAAAGAACATGACTTTTTGCCCAAATTTCGGAAGAGTCTCCCTTGTAATTTGATCATTCCCCAAATTTCAACCTGCGTAAAACACATTTGATATCCACAACTGGCAGTATGCACAAGATAATTTCATGCAAATCACATAATCGGCCTCTGACCTTCAAATAATTCGAAACAAAACCACCAACAAACTCTAAACAATGCAAATATAAACTCAAACACATTTATGAACGCCATTTATTTTGATCTAATCCCTATCGTCTCCCTATTGTCTCTATGAAACAATGGGAAGACGTCCTGTTATGTTCTTGACTAGAGGTTAAGAAAAAAAAATTTCCATCATCTAAATTCTCAAATATTAAACGTACGAAATTTAAACCTCCTAACAATACTGCATCTCATTTTCACCTAAATTTCAGGACCGACAATAAGGTCCGAACCAATCTCCATTACACAACATGAGTAAAGTTTAGCCCGCGGCTGCACCTAGGCACTACTCTAGGCTGCCTACGTACCCTTACTAAGGGATCAAGCTACACGTAGTTCTTCCTACTAAAATTCGATTCCAAACACATACAATACCTTTGTTCATCTCTCTGTTATTCACATAATCTCCCCATACGCCGGAAATTCCGACGCCACGTATAGGGTCTGTCATCACGCTGGATAACTTACGCCACGTGTGACCTAACAATCTAGCATCTCCCCTTACGCCGGAAATTCTAATGCCACGTATGAGGTCTGTCCTCACTCCGGATAACCTACGCTATGTGGGACCTAACAATCATATCATCTCCTCCATACGCTGGAAATTCCAACGCCACGTATGAGGTCTGTCTCAATGCCTAAAAATCCTATGCCACGCGAAACCTAACAATCACATAATCTCCCCATATGCTGGAAATTCCAATGCCACATATGGGATCTGTCATCTCACCGGAAAATCCTATGCCACGGGTGACCTGACAATCATATAATCTCCCAATACGCCGAAAATTCCAACGCCACGTATGAGGTCTGTCAACACGCCGGATAACCTACGCCACGTGCTACCTCAACATAATATCATAATATCTCCACATAAGCCAGAAATTCCAAAGCCAAGTATGGGGCTTGTCCGCACACCGAATAACCTACGCCACGTGGGACCTAACAATCACAGGGTGGTACTTAGGGTAGTGCGTATAGCACTTCAAACTGACATACTCTCACTTATTTAAACTAATACTAGAGGTATTCCCACTTTAATGATACCAGTCTATAATAGACTGCAACGTAATTTAATCAGAAAAATAATATTATTTCTAGACCAACGATCATTCACACAAACATAAATTTCATAATTTCCATTATTAAAATAATATCTAAAAGTTTCCTTCAATAATAATAAACACTCTAAAAATCTCAACCTAGTCAACACAGCTCAACAACGCTCGAGACCTTTCACTAGGGTCATTATAATCCTCCTAGGAAGGTAAAACTACCTCGGAAGACTCACAGTCAACCAAGGGTCAAACTACTCAAACTTGGTCAAAGGCCCACGGGGCCCACGACCTCCAAATTCTAATCCGAAAGTTCCTATGAGTTCTACAAGGTTTAGGACACTCGTCTTGCAAGTTTGGTCCAGATTGGACGGTTAGATCGCTCACGATAGCACGATCTGACGGTTAATATAAACATAAACTTTAAATTAGTAAATCGGAACATCCAGGACTCTGATTCACGATCCGTGAATTCCTACACGATCCTAGAAATGCCTAGATTAATAAATTCAAGACCATCCAACGGTCCCAACCTATCAAACCCGGATAACGCGCAATAGGCGATATCCGTTCGAGACTCAAACGGTATCCAAATTGAAATCCGAGCACACCTACACACTCGTGAGAATTAGGAGATTACATCGGGACATAGTGCCCTTTTTCTACAGTGCCCACGCCCCGCCGCACGCTTTGGCAGCGTGTGGGTGCCCAGAGCGATTACGCATCTCCGAAAAATCTCAAAACCACGGCTCCAAACTCCTACCCTAGGTATAACACCCTATTTGGAACCACTTTTGTTCTTGGACCTACCTCAAAAACTGATCGGAAGTGGCTGGAATCACGATCCCAAACTTGGCCGAATTTCAATTCGTAAATCGAATTACCTACGCTAGGAATTGATCGAATCCTACCCAACAAGCAGCTAAAGCATGAAAAGTAGGTGAGAAATCATACCTTGATCGCCAACAATGGCGGCTGAAGAAGGAAGATCGGAGCCGGTGAAGTTCGAGCTAAAATCGACCAAAAATCATCTTTTTTCGACGACTGGAGCGGCGGCCGATGTCGGGGAAGGGCCGGGTCGTGACGCTGAGGTCGAGCCGATCCTTTTGGCATCGGTCCTATCCGCAGCCGTGGCCGGTGGCTGGAGTTTCAAAGAGAGAGTGAGAGACCGTCGGGGAGAGAGAGAGAGAGAGAGAGAGAGAGAGAGAGAGAGAGAGAGAGAGAGAGAGAAATCTGATTTTATCAAACCATTTTTGCCAAAATTACGGTTATGCCACTGAGGATATTTTGATCGTATCTCTCTCGTTACAACTCCGATTCGAGCCCACCACGTGTCTACGAACTCATCTAGCCGTGCTCTACGCAAGGTACAGTCGAAATTCCCAAATTTCTTCCCGGTCAAAAAGTCAACTTTAATCCTAATAAAATATTTTAAGGGTAAAATGGTATTTTCTCTCAATAAATTAATATTCACTAATTTATTTAGGACCGGATCGTTACAGATAAAAAATTAGTTTTTGGGTCAATCATTATTAGATTTAGCTACTTGAAAGAATTCCTCAACATATGTGTGTTACTTTCCATTCCGATGGGATTAAGTGAAGAGCAAGTTAGACTTTGACTTTTCCCTTTCTCATTGAAGGATAAAGCCAAGGTATTGCTCAACTCTTTCACTGCCGATCTGCCACTAGTTGGGAAGATTTGGTCGAGAAGTTCATATTAAAGTGCTTCCTCGCTCAAAACACGAACGCTTTGGGGAAAGAGATTATGGGTTTTGCTCAATAGGATGGAGATCCGTTTTAATTAAGAAAGTTGGAAGAGCTATAAAGATATGTTTTTTAGGTATCCTTCCTCGTCATGGTTTTATCACATGTGGCGAAAGGTCCAATAGTTTTTTGAAGGTTTCAATCCCGAAGTCGAAGCACGTTTGAGTCAAGGGTTTTTATGCCCACCCCTAGGGTTTTTATGAACTTAATAACTTCCCCCTCTATTGTGTTGTCAGCTGTTGATGTTAGGACAGATTGTCAATTTTTGCCGCCAAAAATCAGTTATTTCCAACGGCAAAAGAACTCTTTTCTGAGGGCAATTTTGGTGTCGGAAATAGTGAACACTTCATTGACCTATTTCCGACGGTTGGTACTTTATTATCGAAATAGTGTTTGTTCCGAGGATATTTGGAGTCCCTCGGAAAAAATTGGTCGCCAATGACTACTTTCTTTGTAGTTTTGTTGCCATGCCCTTTGATCATGGCTTCCAATTTTCAGCTAGTATTTACATGGCATTGTCTAACTCCCATGGTTTAGACTAATCTTCTCCATAAGTACCTGCTACACACTGCACGTCAGAACCAAAGAATTCCTATGGGAATAACTCCTGCCTTTTCTCAGGCATAGAAGGACATGAGCTTCTCGCTTAAATTCTCGCATTCTAATCTGTAACTTCGTTCCACCTGTATATAATATGAAGAAAAGATATATAAGTAGGGATATTCGTCTATGAAGAAAAGATATATAAGTAGGGATATATAAATATGTTGTACAAAATTAACTTACCTGAAGATGTAAATTATAGAAGACCCTCTCTCCAGATGACTCCAAGAAAGAAGCATTTAGTACTTGAAGCCCCTCCTCCTCCAAATTTAGCAATATCTCAGATAATAGATTGTTGTGAGTCTTCAAGGTAGATATTTGAATTGCTAATTCTCTATCACTAAGCCGATAGGTTGAAACAGCAGGTAATGATGAGCTTCGAGCTGTGCTTTTCATGTCCTTCTCCTCCCGCATAACATCTTCTTGATTAGAAGCTCTTGATAAAAGCTCCTCCCTCTTTCGAATTAGTCCCTCCACTTGCTTTTGGAGCTCCGGTATGTATTTCAGCACTCGCGAAATTGTATCCGGAATGCTTAATTTTTTCTGTAACAATCACATGGAATTTTCATAACTGTGAGTATGTAGAAGTAGTATTCTGTAGTTTCTTGTCTTTAGTATTGAAATCTACTAATAACAACTGGGAAATTTCTTCACTTGTGTCGACTGTTAATTCGGACTGTAGATATGTAGATAAGGTGAATTTTTGTTTAAATGTATAGTCCAAATTCATAGTCTGACAACATTTAACATACAAAATTTCCAACGATAAATTACCAAACTAACGCAGTTCAATATTAACGAATGAAATCATTGTGTACGTACCGCTTGATCTGCAGGAAGCAGTGAACGCATTGAAGAATACAAGCTGTTAATCTTCTTGCGACGATCACGCTCACTAGCGTTATGATTAAGCTTCTTAGCCATTGTGGAACCGCTGGAATTGTCCCCGCTGATAGTTGTGGAAAGATCGAGCTCAAATTGTGGCAGCTGAGATGGAAGGATATGAAGGAACGACTCTGCAGTTTGATCAGTGGAACTGTCTCTGTAGAAGTAGTTTTGGTCATAACCTATGGGATCCTCTGAAGGCCATCCAACGGTTGAAAACACAGGAGGAGATAAAGCTAGCATGATGTGATGATCAGTTTGGGGCTGGTTCTGGTCTAATTTGCTTAGAAAGGGAGGTGACCATGTCGGTTATATACAAGTATAAGTTATAACCAGCCATCGTTTTCATGATTCATCTCAGCATTTATAAATTAAAATTTAGAAGATTAGTGCACTTAACTACATAAAATACTGGATTATAATAAAATGGTTGAGAAAATGACTTCTCAACTTCCACAGCGTGTGTGGGCATGTGCCTTTCTGTTGGGAAAGAGATCCAGGTGGCTTAACCTTTAAAAATAATAATAATTAATAATTAAATTAGGTTCCTATACTTTTGGCTTCCATTTGAATTTTATTTATTTATTTATTTGAAATTTTGCTTTCAAAGTAATGACAAAGATTTTAATTCTACATTTTGTGAGCTTGCTATTGATAACAGAAAAGAAGAAGAAGAGTATTTCAGAGATATCATAAACAGAGAAAGAGAAATGGAGAAGATTAAAGGATTTCTGAGTTTTGATTATTAACTAACTTTTACAAAGTATAGCCCACTCTTATATGTAAACAGATTACAGAGGAGCTTAACTGACTAACCACACAGCTTAGCTGTCTAACTAATACACGTGCTAGGTACCAGACTTGTAACAAACTTACTGACTTGCTACCCATAGTTAACATAATAGCCATAGTTAAAATTTTCCCTACTTAGGTAACTCTCTTAACCTAAGATGAGCACAATGCTATGAGAAGATAGGACCATGTAAACCCTTTGTAAAAGCGTCAGCAAGTTGTTCATCTGTTGAAACATATTGAACCAGCAAATCCTTATTCTGCACTCGCTCCCTGACAAAATGGAAATCAATGTCCAAGTGTTTAATTCGAGAATGATATACTGGATTTGAACAAAGAGCCAACGCAGACAGATTATAACAATATGCAACTGGAGGATCTGGCAGATACAACTTCAAGTCTTTTAAAACCTGTCGAATCCAAGCCAAATCAGCAGTAGTATTGGCTAGAGCCCTGTACTCTGCCTCTGTAGAACTTCTAGAAACAGAGCCTTGTTTCTTTGATTGCCAAGATATAGGATTGCTGCCCAAAAATATCACAAAACCTGTTGTAGACCTGCGAGTGTTGATATCCCCTGCCCAGTCGGCATCACTATATGCAGAGAGATTCATATCACCAGCTGTAAAACTCAGGCCAAACGCTAGAGTACCTTGCACATATCTGAGAATCCTTTTCATCAAATGCCAATAAAGATCAGTAGGTTGATTCATGTATTGGCACACTGAGTTGACAGAATAAGCAAGATCTGGTCTAGTAAAAGTCAAATATTGGACAAATCTTTTATCTGTGAATCAGTTATGCAGAGATAATCATTGTATCATAAGCTTTGATTCTATTGGTTTCTGTATACAGGACAAGACAACAAAGGCAATTCTTCTAAAGGGCTCTAGCCATAATGGCTTATATCCCATACTGTGTAAAGTTCTGTCGGCCCGGTTCTTGTCTTCCAGTCCAACAGCTTATCTTGGTCAGTGTGTGAGTTCTACTACATGGCATCAGAGATTGGGTCATCCAACAAATGAGGTGGTGAAGCTTATGCTTAAAGAGTCCAACATGGTTGTTTCAGAAGATGCACAGTTTGATTTGTGTCCTTCATGTCTTCAAGGAAAGATGCACAGGCTGCCTTTTTCAAGTAGTCATGTTAAGACAGAAATTCCTTTTTCTAAGATACACAGTGATGTCTGGGGGCCTTCCCATTTTAAGTCCATTCATGGCTTTCGAATATTTTGTACTCTTCTTAGATGAGTGTACTGGCTTTGTATGGATATATCCCATTTTTAATAAATCTGAGGTGTTCTCCAAATTTCTCAAATTCTTTGCTTTGGTTCAGACTCAATTTAATGCTAAAATTCAACATTTTCAGAGTGATGGTGGTGGCGAGTATATTAGCAAACCATTTACTGACTTCCTTGCCAATCATGGTATTTTGCATCAGTTTACATGTCCATACACCCCACAACAAAATGGTATGGCTGAGAGGAAAAACAGACATGTTGTGGAGACTGCTCTAACTCTTCTGACTGCTGCTAATATGCCTGGACAGTTCTGGTATCATTCTCTTGCACATGCTGTCTACTTAATAAATAGAATGCCAAGTCAGTCCTTAAAGCATCAGGCTCCTTATTTTCGATTGTATGGCAAGCAACCAGAGTTACAATCTTTGAGAATATTTGGCACTGCTGTATATCCATATCTCAGACCTTATAATGTGCATAAGTTTCAACCTCGAACCACTCAATGTGTATTTTTGGGTTATTCTTCAGGGTATAAAGGTGTTTTGTGTTATGATATCGTCACTGACAAGTTTGTCATCTCCAGACATGTGATTCATGATGAATCGGTTTGGCCTTTTAAGTCATTACTGCTCAGTTCAACGACTGCTGTTTCTGAACCTCAGGCAGCGGCACCACATATTCTTTTTTCTTTGCCTTTGCAAGAAGTTACACCTCAGATTACCACAGTCACACCATCTGCTCCTTCAACATCATCTTCTCCTTCTATGCAACCATTAGGTGGTTCATAATCAGTTCTTGTTCCAGAGGTGCATTATTCCCCTTTAGGTGATCATCATCTGCCACTTTCACCTCCTCATGAGCATTCATCTTCCGTACTTCATTGTCTGATTCTTTACCTCTTAATTAATCCTATTAATTTTCATCCCATGCATACTAGACTTAGGGATGGCATAGTACAGAAGAAACAATTTCCTGACTATGTGGGGTATTATACATGTTTGAATGCTCATATTGAATTAGATGAACTTGGTTCTAATACCATGATAACAAAAAAGAAGAAGAAGAGTATTCCAGAGATATCAGAAACAGAGAAAGAAAAATGGAGAAGACTAAAGGATTTCTGAGTTTTGATTATTAACTAACTTTTACAAAGCATAGCCCACTCTTATATGTAAACAGATTACAGAGGAGCTTAACTGACTAACCACACAGCTTAGCTGTCTAACTAATACACGTGCTAGGTACCAGACTTGTAACAAACTTACTGACTTGCTAACCATAGTTAACATAATAGCCATAATTAACAGCTCTTGTTGGCGAACTCCTCCGTATTTTAGATTGGAATTAGGAATGCAATCTATCGTCTTTTTCTATAAAATAAATTGACATCACTTTCAAGTTGTAGTTCCTGGACTTTTTCAAAATTAAGAAGAGAGAGTGAGCAAAAATAATTAAGCAGATTAAGAAGTGCTTTGCAAATGCAGATTGCATGCGCGTGTCATGAATAAAATACACGAGGCCTGGTGAGAGTTTGTTACTTGCTCCACGTGCAAATGCTGCTTTGTCGCATGGAGAGCGCAAATCGCTTCTTCTTCTCCTTCTTATTCCTGCAAGTTTATTAGCAGACTTGCAAACATGACGTTCCCTTTCTTGACATTTTGGCTTCTACTGTGTTTTTTAAGAATAATGGTTTCGAGTGCACATTAATTTATAAGGACAAAGCTAGTCATTGAAATGTTTAATATGCTTTAGTATTTGGATAGACAAAGCTAGTCATTTGGTAACATGTTTTGTTTGTCATTATTTCATTTGTTTAGAAAAATCCAATTGTTTTCCATAGGGTCTTTGATGGGAATGGTTGCTTTGCATGACTAGTCATCTACACTAGTCATCTACACGATTCTTCCGAACACAACTTTTTACTTTCCAGGGTCTGTACTTGAGCATTGACCACTCTCTTATTTTTTAGTTATGTCTCTGGCCGTCAAGTCATGTTGTACATGCTTAATAGGGATCTCGTGCCTTTTGGTGAAATTAATTTTCACTCTCTAAGAACCAGGACCATTGGTTTATCATACAAGCACAAAAGCTCACTTGTCTTCTCCCTATCTCATTTACACCCTTGTTTGAACACTGATGTTGTGTTTATGTATGGTCGTATTTGGATGATGCCACTTTGGTCTATGACTAGTCATCTTGATAAGTTGTGTTCCCACATTTAATGATTTAGCCTAACATAATTCTTGAAATTCTTACGAGTTTGTTGTGCTATATGAGTTTTCGATTGTTGATTAATTTATTTTGTGGTCGTTAAATTTTTGGGGAGGTTTCTTTGAGGTGCCTTTGTTTTGGCACATTCTTGCTAGTTGTTTTATCATTTTCATATATCAATGTTGCCCTCCTAAGCCTTGTCTCGGTTGATTGCTCTCTTCTGTTCTTAGGATGTGTTTATGAAATTGTTGGTCTTTTGATGCCACCTCAAATTTAAACATGCGTGACTAGTCTGTTTCACTTGAATTTGTTCCCACTGGGGCTTGCCCATTGTTTTCCTTGGCTTTTGATGGTTGGATTCTACCCGTAAACCTGAGTATTTTTAGGAAGAGTCAAACTCAAAATCTAACAATTCTCAATGTTGGTACAAACTAAATAGGGAGTCAGTGAAGCTTTATTTCACTCCACTGTAGCTAAAGGGCTCAAATAAGATATGAACGTTGTACACAATCTTTTGTAATGAAAATAAATAGTTATTCAATCTAAGCTTACACGAAAATCAATAGCTTACACATGAGGCTCTTGTACATAATGATTAGTTCAAATTTGTTAACCTTTTTTTGTTTCATATCTTGGTCATTCTACAATCTGCAAAGATAAATTGAATAATATTAGTCTTTACCACATTTTTTATACCACAATTTTATACCACATGATGTGGCAGCTGATGTATACATACCACATCATGTAAAATACTAGTTTCTGTTTTTCTAATTTTATTTATTAAAATACACTTCATTCATTTAATTGATGTGGCATATGATATGGATATGCCACATTATGTGGTATAGAAATGTGGAATAATAATGTGGTAAGTGTAGCATTACTCAGATAAATTTAACCTAAAAATATAATGAAATTGATTCCTCCCTCAAAAGGAAACAATAGGATAATAGATCTACTTGAAATTTCACCTAAGTAGACTAATGATTTTGCATATTTTACTGAAAAAAGAAAAACAAAAAAAATTCCCTATAGCATAGCACAGATATATGTTGGGAAGAAACCTCCACAAATATCAGTATTGCTTAGGGACATCAGGCTTGAAGCCATTCAACATGACTTAGGATTTGATAATGTTATTTGTTTATGGAAGTATAACGAAGGATTCACTGTTGGTGGAACAACAATCAGTATTACATTAATACTTTAATTAGAAAATTTGGAATAAGTCTAAAATTGAGAATATATCATTGCATTTGTTTTGTTGATATAAGTCCTTTAACTTTTCTACCAAATAGGATTACATTCTTTTTTTGTATTTTCTGATGTAGATCTATTATTGTTATTATTATTATTAAATTATCTAGTTGTTCCTATTATACCGTTGAAGTATAAATCATGTAAAAAATAATTTATAAGTCAACTATTACGAGATCTACAATAATAATGTAGATATATTATTATTATTATGATATACTCTTGTAGATATATTATCATATGTTGTAGGTATATTGTTCTATTGGCTATTGCATAGGTATATTATATATATGTGTTTTATCATATTTTTGACAATGTGTAATAGTATTTTATGTACATTTTTTTTTATAGGTAACATCTATTTTTGTATCCAACTTATATGTAGTCTTCTAATTTATGTTCCTAATTTATAGGTAACACGTGTTGGCTGCGCAAATCTTACGACCTAGTGTTTGAGGCCGAGGGAATATACGCCAACACAGGTCATCCTACTTAGGAGTCATTCTATAGTGTGGGCCTTATATATGACCCTTAGGTGAGGTCATATATCTTAACTGTTTGATCAAGCTAATTAATTTGATCCAACGACTAACTAGTTTGATCCAACGATTAAGAAATAGGGCTGCACCTAAGCGCCATATATAAGACCCTTACTATAGAATTCTTGCTATACTTAACTGCTCAAAATATTGGAAATTAAAGAAGAGAAGACGAATGTTTGTGAGTTCTGGAAATTGTACTTGTTGCCAGTTCCCCTTATCAGGAATTGATCAGGTGAACAACTGAGCAACCTTATTCATAATTTGTCACATTTCTTTCGAAGTCTACCTTATTCTACTTTAGGTGCAACCTGCTCTTAATGACCCCTGTTAAATGTCAAACAATCACATATACAAATGAGCTTGGTTCAATTTGAGACTTAATGTGCATAATTCCTTTATGGTATCATTGCATTTGGAATACAATACCACCTTGTTTACCATGTTATCTATGTTATCTACCATTTCCACCTTTTTTACCTATGTAATCTACCATTTCCACCTTTTTTACCTATGTAATCTACCATTTCCACCTTTTTTTTTACTATATTTAAATCGCATGTCACCAATATTGGTAAGGAGCAATTAAAGTCATTGACCAATCCTCTAATGATTCGGAAATCAGTTTCCTAAGTGAATATACATGCAATTAATTAAAAATAAATCATTGCCATAATATTTGGAGCTCATCTAGTTTCACCTTTTATAAATTATTATGTAATAAAAGTAGAGATGCGATTCTACCTTCAACATGGAAAATTTGATTAATCAGAAGAAGTATTTCGGTTAAGGTTGACAAAAGAAAGAAACAAGAACAAAAAAGAGAGGAAAGAATTTGAATTCTCAATTGATTGATTGATTGATTGATATTTTTTCTTTCTTCCTATCTATTTTACGTTGTTTGATCACATGCATGCATGCACTATACACATTATATATATAGCTCTCCTCCCACCAACATTTCACTGTGATCTGAGTTATTTCTAGAGCTCTAAAGCCTTGCCCTTTTTTGTCTCTCGATCTAAACCCTAAACCCTAAACCCATTAGAAATGAAGATCCCGCTTACCGCCACCATTTTGGTCCTAATTATTTGGCTAATTGCTTCACCTAATCGTTCATGTAGTGCAAGAATAGTCGCGCCAGATGATTTCGATTTGTTTGATTATGGTGCTGTTCATCACAACACCCAAACTGATGATGAGGGTTTTTCTAAAGTATATTTACACTATTTCTTCATCCTCTTTTATTTATTTATTATTTTTGTTTTCCATTTTTTTCCCCCATTGATCTAATTTGCTTTTTCTTTTTAATTTTATGTTTTGTATTAATTGTGCAACTAAAAGGAGGCCTTCCCAGAAGGATGGGAGACTGGACCAAAAACAAGAGATTCATTCAATCGTGCGAATGCCCAAACTGAAGAATATGATCCACAAGTACATAGCTCTTCACTCTCTCTCTCTCTCTCTCTCTCTCTCTCTCTCTCTCTCTCATTAAATTTTCTATTTTCTAATGAATTTTCTTCTTGATTGTGCAACTGAAAGCAGGCCTTCTTGGAAGCGTGGGAAGCAAAAACAAATACTTTCAATGTGGTAGATTATGGTGCTGTTGGGAATGGCCTAGTAGATGATACAAAAGTATGTGTAATATATATATTTATTTATTTATCATTATATTGGTTATTTCTTGTAGCCAGTTGCTTATTTAACTGTGTCTTGGTTTAATTTTTTTCAAACTCAAAGGCCTTCCTCAAGGCATGGGGAGCTATGTGTGCATCATCAACTCAAGGCACCCTTACCCTGGTGGTACCAAAGGGCAAAAGATTCTTGTTAAATGCTGTGGCGTTTGAAGGGCCTTGCAGGGCTAGTAAAGTAAATTTCCAGGTAAACAAATGTCGACAATTCACATTAACTTAAAAAACTAAAAATAATATTGCTATTACTTTTGTTTATAAATTCTGTACGTTTTACAGATACAAGGGAGTATTGTTGCACCGAATAACATTGGTGCATGGACAAACAAGGAGATGTGGATTCAGTTTTCGAAGGTACAAGGTCTATCGGTCAATGGAGGAGGTCGAATTGATGGAAATGGCGCCGTTTGGTGGAAAGCTTGCGGTGGGGAAGGCTGCCAGAGACCAACTGTATGTTAATGATCTGAACTGTAAATTATTTTTTTTGTCAACTAAAATTGAAGTTTAAACTGTTGGTTAGAATTAATATTTATTACTTAATGCATGGTGGTGCAGGCTCTCCATTTCAACAAATGTCATGGCTTCCAATTGAGTCGTCTGGCAATTTTCAATAGCCCTAAAAACCATATAAGCATTTGTAGCTGCAATGGCCCCCGAGTTTTCGGTCTCTTTATTTGGGCTCCTAAAGACAGTCCAAACACAGATGGAATTGATATTTCCCAATCAACCCGAGTCACAATTCAATCTTCTCATATAGCAACTGGTAATTATATATGGTAAACCTTTTCTTAATTAGTTTTAGTTTATGGGTGGTATTGGCGTAAATTATTAATTGTTTTGCTATATATATATATAGGTGATGATTGTATTGCCATCAATAGCGGTTCATCTTATATCAAGATTAGGGATATTAAATGCGGACCAGGCCATGGTATTAGGTAATCATTCGTTCATTTTAATTACATGAAAATGGCTTAGTTATTAATTAATTAATTAACTGATTTGTATGTGTGTGTGTGTGTGTATGTATGTATGTAGTATTGGCAGTCTAGGTCAACATGGAGAATACAGTCAAGTGGAAGAGGTGCAAGTGAGCAATTGCACCTTCAAGGGGACAACAAATGGAGTGAGAATCAAGACATGGGAAGTAAGTGAGACATGCATCAAAATTGAATTGAAAGCGAGAGTAACTTAATTGATTTTGTAACTAATGTGATTTTTGTACGAATTGAATGAAGGGCGGTTCGGGATATGCTAGGAAGATCACTTTCGAGGGGATCACATTTGAAGACACCAAAAATCCTATCATAATAGACCAGCACTATTTTGCTAAACCTACTTCAGCAATGGACATAAGCAAGGTGAAATAAAATAACATAATAAATTGATTCTCAAAATAGAGCAATATGATATGATTTGTAACTAATTAGAGTGATTATAATTGTGTAATGTGGATTGTGCAGTCGGTACAAGTTAGCGACGTGACGTACCGAAATATAAACGGAACTTGCGCTGATGAGAAAGCCATATCTTTGGCCTGCGCAGGGGGCGGATGCACAAACATTGTGATGGACAACGTGACCATAAAATCGGATCTTCCAAACAAGAGGTCTTATGCTTACTGCGACAATGCCCATGGCACCTCTTCCTTCTCTGTGCCTTCTGTCCCATGCCTTTCGCATTGAAATAGCTCCTATCCCTAGCCCTAGCCCTAGCCCTAGCCCTAGTAGTTGGTGGCTTCTATATGTTTTTTTGGTTTTTCTTTTTCCTTTTTAGTTCGCTGATGTAACAATAAATTAATTAGTAAGAATGGAATCATTTATGTTTTGGTAGCTCCTTCAATCAATATATAGTTCGCATATTAAATAGCGTTCCTCTTCTTCAGTGTCAAATTAATTCCCATTGATTTTTTTTTTGAAAATATATTTCGTTGACAGAGCTAAAAAAGGAAGGAAAAAAAACATTACAGCGCTCTTGCCTTAATTGCTATGAGTTTTCAACTGCTATAAAAGGCTTGTATTCTGACTCCAAGCTTTGCCTGTTTTCTCCTTTGTAAAGGAAGGAAGTATTATATACGGAAACAAAATTCAAGGAAAACAAGGTAAATTTTCAATTTTAGTTGGAAGAAGAATAGGATTGGGGGGGGGTGACTGAGATTCCAAATGTCACCAAACGAGTGACGATGAGACCCTAGTGTGTTTTTAAAATAAAATAAAAATAAAAAAATAGATATTTATTAATATATTTATCAGATAATAGATATTTATTAGTAAATATATTTTAACTTAATATTTTTAATTAACTTTTTTTGTGTATAATATTGTTTTAGGGTAACTTTCTTGTTTACTAGTATCTCTGCATGAGCTTCGTGCGACTTAGAGGTTTCTCATGTTATTCTTTGCAATTGTATTTGTATTTGTTGAGAGACTTTCTATAATGCAAATATTGAATTTGTTGCTTCATTTGCTCCCGCTATGTACAAAATCATTGATCTTGGAAAAAAAAAAGTGCAAAATCATTGATAATGAAATTGATTCCTCCTCAAAAGGAAACAATAGGATAATAGACCTAATTGAAATTTCACTTAAGTAGACTAATGATTTTGCATCTTTTACCAAAAAGAAGAAGAAGAAAAACAAAAATGTTAGCATAGCACAGATATGTTGGGAAGAAACCTCCACAAATACCAGTATTATATTGTTCAGGGAAACCATGGTTTGGAGCCATTCAACATGACTTGGGATTTGATAACGTTATTTATTTATGGAGTTGAATTCCTAATTTTGCGTGGTGCCCCACTTACATTTCATTTCTCTATGTGAAGTTGTTCGTAATAGGAATCCATCTGTTATTTTGATTCCGACTACTAGAATATATGTGGAAATGACATGGAAATATATTAACAAAAATTTAAATTAACTAAGGGATCCCATGGTTGACACTAATATCTCCGTAGCCCTTCTATACACTTCAATTGAACGCGGAGAGACCAAATGGGGTAACATATTCTGTCAGCACCAAAACTGCTGTGGGAATGACTCTTTCCTTTTCTCAGGCATAGAAGGACATGAGCTTCTCGCTTAAATTCTCACATTCTAATCTATAACTTCTTTCTACCTGTATAATCGATAATGCATAAACAAAAACATAAAAAAAAAACATATCAGAATGGATTGAATCTAAACAGCAATAGAAATAAGCTAAATATATATGCAGTATAACAAATACCTGAAGATGTAAATTATAGAAGACCCTCTCTCCAGAGGACTCAAAGGAAGAAGCATTTAGTATTTGAAGCCCTTCCTCCTCCAAGTTTAACAAGATCTCAGATAATAGATTGTTGTGGGTCTTAAGGGTGGATATTTGAATCGCAACTTCTCTGTCGTTAAGACGGTAAGTTGAAACGGCAGATAATGAGCTCCCAGTCCCAGCTGTGCTTTTCATTTTCTTCTCTTCATGCAATTCCTGATCTTCTTGCTTAGAAATTCTTACCAAAAGCTCCTCCCTCTTTCTAATTAGTCCTTCCACTTGCTTTTGGAGCTCTGGTATGTATTTCACCACACGCGAAATTGTGTTTGGAATGCTTAATTTCTTCTGTAACAATAGCATGGAAATAGATTCAGAAATTATTGTGAGTACGATTCAGTACTTTCTCGTGTATATACTGAAATTTACTCTCTTTACTCGAGAATTGGATAATTCACAAGAATCAAAGTACGTTGAAGTAAGAAATGAAGAGAGGGTTGAAGGATATTTCATTTTGCGCGGATTAGAAGGGACAATATATATTATGAAGTCTTGATATCCTACTATTTTGGACACAATTTTGAAGTTGGACTCCATTTCTTCTTTCAACATACCTCGTATCATAGTGAGTTATCCAATCCTAAACATCAAGAGTGGCCTTAATAAATTTCATACGTACCATTTGATCTGCAGGAAGCAGTGAACGCAATGAAGAATACAAGCTGTTGATCTTCTGTCGACGATCACGCTCACTAGCATTATGGTTAAGCTTCTTCACCATCGTGGAAACGCCGGCGTACCCTCCGCTTACAGTTGTGGATGGTGTGGAACGAGTAGGCTCAACTTGTGGCAGCTGAGATGGAAGGGTATGAAGAAATGACTCTGCAATTTGATCTGTAAAACTATCCCTGTAGAAGTAGTTCTGGTCATGACTTTTGGGATCCTCTAAAGGCCATCCAATGGTTGAAAACGAGGGAGGAGATAAAGCCAACATGATGTGATTATTTGGAGATGTGTAAATGTCTAGTTTGCTCAGACATTGAAAATGATCATGTCATATATATATATATGCACATATATACACAGAGGCATTTTTAAATTTAAATGTAGAAGGTGACTGATTTTTAATTAATTATATAAAAGTGGCTTGTTTATAAATAAATAAAATTTAGATTACAATAAGATGGTCGGCAAAATGACTTGGCAACTTCCACTGCGTGTGTGTGTGGGCATGTGTGACATGTCTTCTGTTGGGAGAGAGATCCAGGTGGGATTAAGCTGACGACGGATCAGGCACAAGATCTAACAAGCAAATCAGAGTTTAACCACGAACGTTAATATAAACAATAACTTCCCAAGTTTTTGGCTTTCGAAACTGAAGGTTGATATCATTTTTTTATTATTATATACTTTCCTCAAAATTACAAAATAATTAATATTTAAGAAGATTCTGGAAGTGCAGACAGCGCGTGCCATGCATAACATACCATGTGCTTAAGTTGTGTATCGCATGGAGAGCGCGCATCCTTCTTGCTCCTCATTTTTTAATAACAAGCTAATTAACAAACATTTAACTATATCTATATAATTAAGGTTATCCAGACATGCAAACATGACGTCCCCTTTGTTGACATTTTGGCTTCCACTGTGTTTTTTTTTTTATAAGCAAAATGTTATCAAGTGTACATTAATTTTATTTTATAAAATATATAGGCCATGTTTGGTGGAGTGGATTAGACCAGACTTCTCCAATTAAAATAGATTAAAATCCTATCAATTGTTTTGTGAGCCTAAATGCACCTTGAGATTGGTTGGGCCTCATGCTTTGATCATATACCAATCCAGTGAATGAGGGTTTTATAAACCCAAGCGGAACCATGGGTTTCGAAGCCTCCGCCTTTGCCTTTCGCATTCTACGCAGAGCACCTCCTCCTTCTCATCGTCTCTTTTTCTTCTTTTCTTTCTCCCACGTGACTTCAACACCTCTTTGTGCCATTCTGAAAGTAGATTTATTTCCTCAATGCATCTATGGAGCTGCAATTCTTTGTTTTGATTCTCTCTTCTCTCATCTTCTCTCATCTCCTCTCAACTATCATTTCTCGTCTCTCATCTCAGATTTCACTCTAAATTTTTTATTTAAGTGTTAAAATATTGAGATGTTTTTATGACTGCCATCTCTTTTTTCAGGGTTAGAGTTCGAGATCTATGGTCTTTTTGGGGATTTTTTTTTTCTTTTGAATGTTGTCTTTCATTTATGAGATAGTTTCATTCTCTAGAATTTTTTTTTTTTTTCATTTTGTTTCAAATTATCTTTTTTTTACTAGACTGCAATTTTGTTTCTCCTGTCTCCTCTCTCTGCCTACAAGAAGCCATATATCAAAGGCTTCAAGAATTCACCAAATCAGAATTTACCTCTTTTTTTCTCTGAATTCAAATCAGATTTCGGAATTGCCTTGTTCTTTACGAAAGAATCTCATATTTATGTTTTTTTTAATTTATAAATATTTTGGTTATGTAATTCATTGTCCCTTTTCTTTACAATGATGGGTTCTGTATTTTATTTATTTATTTGATCAAAGATGATGGGTTATGTTTGTTCGTTCATAAAACTTAGTAAATGAAACCAAATTGCAGTTCGTATTGTAGTTTTTTTCTCTGAGTGTTCATGACCCAATCTCCTTTTTATTTTTTTATTTTATTGAAGTCCCAACCTCTGTTTTTTTTAAAAAAAAAAATATAAATAAAAAAGAAACTTCATTAAATTAACTTCAACGGTACAGTCAAAGACATCAACAAGACATTACCAATCCTAAGAGGGCGACAAACTAATATGCTAAAAGCAAAACAAACACGGACAAAGGCTGCACTAAAACTACTAGCCCATATCACCACAATTAACCATAAGCCCAAACGAAGCCCACAAACTCAAAACCCTAAAATAACCCATGAACCTAGACGAACCCTACCACTACCACCTGAAGAAGCGCCGTCGCGGCCACATCCATCACCGCATCCATAACAAATATGGAGAAAATATAATTTTCAGCGATCTACCTGCACATAAGAGCGAACAAATAAACGAAAACAACAATCTTGCCAAAGAACAATTGGGTGATTTGCAACAACCTCCGTCAAAGACGATGTAAAATTAAATTTAGTGAACATGAGTAGCATTAGGGAGCGGGTTTTGGGAATAGAATTTGATTGAGAACAGAAATTAAAAGGGGAGATGGGGAACTTCAATCCAACCATGGTTCATAAGAAACTACAACAAGGGGCTTTCTATTCAAACCGCTCTTGTGGACTTATTCAGTAACCTAAAAAGAAAAGACGAGAAGAGAGGAGGGGGAGGAGGGGCACGGACACTTCTTCCTCCTCCCCCCCTCTATGGAGTTTTTCTTTAGGACTCATAGAGGGAGAGAGCAGCTAGGGTTTAAAAAAAAAAAAAACTTGTCCCAATCTCCTTGAATGTATTGGTTATATAATTGTTTTTATAAATATTGGTTCTGTAATTTGATGCTTTTTTAATTAATTTTTTATGATGTTAAATGATCTAATAAACAATAAATTAATTTTGAAATTAAAAAGAAATGAAGTCCAATGTCGTCCAGTGTGGCCTTGTACCAAACAATGGACTAAACTTAAGTCCAATCCAGTCTAGTGCTTTACCAAACAACTCAATAGGATTTGAAGTTTAGTCCAATCCAAGTCATTCCAGTCCAACCCTTCAAGCTCAATTCCAACCAGTCTAGTCCAATTCAGTCCATCAAACGGGGCCATAGTATTTTGGGAATATGAGATTCTAGCACCAACTGACAAGACCAGCCCCGAATTCTTCAGAATCCGTGACGGATCCTGTGGTATTTCCGACATCAAACTGATGCCAGACCCACTTATTTCGGTAGAGTCTCCCTTAAAAAATGAACATTTCCCAAAATTTTCAACTTGTTAAAACACAATTATAAACACCAACCAGTAGCATGCACAAAGTATAAACATGCAATTTATATAAGTAGCTTCCGGCCTTACATTCAACCCTAGCATGGCGATAACAGAGAATATCTAAAGAATTTCAGTTTACAAATGAAATGAAGTTCAACATAAATAAAAATAGATAAAGATGGTCCTATAGAAAGTTGGGGCTCAAAAATTCAGGTTTCAGCTTGGCCGTTCGATTCAAGTCTATCAAAGCAGGTGGATTGATTGGGCCTGAATTACTGGGCCTTTACCTTTACCCCTTACCCAACATGTGAAGTTGTATTCACATGTTGGGCTTGAATGTTTATTCTTATCCAATACGTGATGCTCACATGTTGGGCTTGAATGTTTGACTCCGATGTGGACTTGACTCCACGTGTGACCTACTATGTGGTGGTCTCATGTGAGGGGGCGTGTTGAAGAATATGAGTCTCACATCAGAAACTTGACTAAATAAAATACAAAATATAATAAATGGTTCTACTACTAATAACATCGAGACCTTTTGTATAAAACCTCACACCTGCTAAACATGTGGTTAAGTTGGGGACAATATCGATGTTGTTAGTGGTGGGCCAAGAGTCTGTCTCTCTGAAATCTTAATAATACATAGGGTAGTGCTAATAGCACTCAAAACTAACATAAATCACAACCCACTCACTATCCATAATCTCTTTTCAACAATCCCATGTACCCTACACATATTCAAATATAGATAATAACTCTCGAACATAGCACATATCAATTCAAAATATTAACAATATACAATTATGCAAAAATACCTCTAATACTTTCATAATGATATTATATTTCAACGTTTAAATATGTAATAAACTCAATGACCAAATAACCAATTATGCATAGTTTGTGTCCTTGAAAATAATGAATATAATTTAAAAACAAAGTCCATTCACAGATAAATTTAAATTAACTAAGGGATCCCATGGTTGACACTAATATCTCCGTAGCCCTTCTATACACATACACTTCAATTGAACGGAGAGAGCAATTGGGGTAACATATTCTGTCAGCACCAAAACTGCTATGGGAATGACTCTTTCCTTTTCTCAGGCATAGAAGGACATGAGCTTTTCGCTTAAATTCTCACATTCTAGTCTATAACTTCTTTTCGACCCTGTATAATCCGATAATGCATAGACAAAAAAACATAAAAAAAAAAAAAACATATTCAGACGATGATCTAAACAGCATGAGTAGCTAACATATATGCAGTACAACAAATACCTGGAGATGTAAATTATAGAAGACCCTCTCTCCAGAGGACTCAAAGGAAGAAGCATTTAGTATTTGAAGCCCTTCCTCCTCCAAGTTTAACAAGATCTCAGATAATAGATTGTTGTGGGTCTTAAGGGTGGATATTTGAATCGCAACTTCTCTGTCGTTAAGACGGTAAGTTGAAACGGCAGATAATGAGCTCCCAGCTGTGCTTTTCATTTTCTTCTCTTCATGCAATTCCTGATCTTCTTGCTTAGAAATTCTTACCAAAAGCTCCTCCCTCTTTCTAATTAGTCCCTCCACTTGCTTTTGGAGCTCTGGTACGTACTTCACCACACGTGAAATTGTGTTTGGAATGCTTAATTTCTTCTGTAACAATAGCATGGAAATAGTTTCAGAAATTGTGAGTACGATTCAGTACTTTCTCATGTCCATACTGAAATTTACTCGAGAATTGGATAATTCACAAGATTCAAGGTACGTTGAAGCAAGAAATAAAGAGAGGGTTGAAGGATTATTTTTCATTTTGCACGGATTAGAAGGGACAATATATATTATAAAGTCTTGGTATCCTACTATTTTGTGGGGATTAGAAAGAATGCGATTCCTTTATGACTAATTCATCTTCAACCTTCAATTTGGACACAATTTTGAAGTTGGCCTCCGTTTCTTCTTTCAACATACCTCGTATCGTAGTGAGTTATCCAATCCTAAACATCAAGAGTGGCCTTAATAAATTTCATACGTACCATTTGATCTGCAGGAAGCAGTGAACGCAATGAAGAATACAAGCGGTTGATCTTCTGTCGACGATCACGCTCACTGGCATTATGGTTAAGCTTCTTCACCATCGTGGAAACGCCGGAGTACTCTCCGCTTGCAGTTGTGGATGGTGTGGAACGAGCAGGCTCCACTTGTGGCAGCTGAGATGGAAGGATACGAAGAAATGACTCTGCAATTTGATCCGTAAAACTATCCCTGTAGAAGTAGTTCTGGTCATGACTTTTGGAATCCTCTAAGGGCCATCCAGTGGTTGAAAACGAGGGAGGAGATAAAGCCAACATGATGTGATTATTTGGAGATGTGTAAATGTCTAGTTTGCTCAGAAATTGAAAATGATCATGTCATATATATATATGCACATATATACACAGAGACATTTTTAAATTTAAATGTAGAGGGTGACTGATTTTAATTAATTATGTAAAAGTGGCTTGTTTATAAATAAATAAAATTTAGATTACAATAACATGGTCGGCAAAATGACTTGGCAACTTCCACTGTGTGTGTGTGGGCATGTGTGACTTGTCTTCTGTTGGGAGAGAGATCCAGGTGGATTAACCTGTAGGTAGTTAAGTAAAAACTGTACTATACCAAAGTCGTTTCATTTATTAAATCAAGTTGAGGTCAATTGGCAATGGGGGAGTTGTTCAACTAAAATTTCTATTTTTCGATGTGAATAAATACTCGTGTGTGGGTTTATGTGGCCGTTGGACCTAACACGTAAGTAATCTTCTCTAATACCATTAAGAAAATTGAGATTTCATTCCAAAATCAATTGATTCCTTATAAGCTTATGCAAAGTCGCTTTCGATGTACCCTCAACAAGTAGAGGATCCATTTTGTGGTTGATGAAATTTTTGTCTAGAATTATCTTTTACAAGTCTCTTCTTGCAATAGGAATTATGCAGACGACGGATCAGGCACAAGATCTAACAAGCCAATCAGAGTTTATCCACGAACGTTAATATAAACAATAACTTCCCAAGCTTTTGGCTTTCGAAACCAAAGGTTGACATCGTTTTATTATTATTATATAATTTCCTCAAAATTACAAAATTAATTAATTAATATTTAAGAAGATTTTGGAAGTGCAGACAGCGCGTGCCATGCATAACATGCCATGTGCTTAAGTTGTGTATCGCATGGTTATCCAGACATGCAAACATGACGTTTCCTTTATTGACATTTTGGCTTCTACTGTGTTTTTTTAAAAGCAAAATGTTATCAAGTGTACATTAATTTAGAACGATTATTTTATAAAACATATAGTACTTTGGGAAATATGTGATTCTAGCACCGACTCCAGAATTTTCTCGTTTGGTATACAGGACTGTCTTGGCATGGACTATGTTTAGAGACTGGTTTGGCTTGGCTTGGCTTGGTCTAAGTTGGATAACACTTATCCTGCGTTTGGTGTATGCTTGGACTAGGACTAGAATTTTTTTTATTTTTTTAAAAATATCTATATATATGTATATATGTATTTTATAATATATATATGTATATATACATACATATAATATATATATATATACATGTATATAAGTATGTTATAATAATATTATATATTTTAAATAATATAAACGTACATACATATATATAAGTGTATATAGGTGTATCTATGTATATTATAATATACATGGGTATAATACATATACATATATTTATATATATGTATGTATAATATAATATATAATATATATGGGTATGTTATAATAATAATAATAATATACATGTATATACGTGTATATATGTATATTATAAGTAAATTTAGGTTTTACTCATAAAAAAACTTTCACTTTTGGAAAAAGCCAAAGCTTTTTGAAAAAAGACAGAATAACCTCTCAACTTTCAAACCAAAGACATGCAAATGTAAAGGATTTCTTAGGAAATCAAAAAATAAATAAGGGCAATTTTGTCCATTTTTGCTTGTTTTAAAAATTTTCTCTCTCCTTTGGGCTTTTCCAAAGTCTCCCTATATTATATATGTATTTATATATACATATACATTATATATATATATTATAAAATACATATGTATATATAATATATGTATATATATTATATATTATAATATACATATATATACGTATATACATGTATATAATATATGTGTATATAGGTGTATCTATATATTATAATATATACATGGGTATAATACATATACATATATATGTATATTATAATAGATAATATATATGGGTATGTTATAATAATAATATACATGTATATATGTATATTATAATATATATACATATAGTATAAATATATAATGTATATGTGTATATACGTGTGTATATGTATATTATAATACATACATGGGTATAATATATATACACATATATGTATATATACTTATATATATTACATATATACATGTATGCTATTATTATAATATTAATATGTATGTGTATATGAGTATATTATAATAATAATATACGTGTATATATCTATATGTATTTATATATTATATATGTATATATGTGTTTATATATATGTATATACGTGTATATATGTACATTAATATATAATATAATATATATTACATATATACATGTATACATGTATGTATTATTATAATATTAATATGTATGTGTATATGAGTATATTATAATAATAATATATGTGTATATATCTATATGTATTTATATATATTATATATATATATGTATTTATATATATACATGTATATGTGTATATACATGTATATGTGTATATACATGTATATATGTACATTATAGTATATGTGTATGTAATAATAATAATAATAATAATAATAATAATAATAATATATGTTATTAGTATTACAATATAATATATGCATCTTATATATTGGTGAACATAGGACTAGCTAATCCTCCCTTTCTACATGGGTTTAGTAGTCCCCTCCTAGTGAGGTATTTTTGGTGGGCCCGGTATTAGCAATCCCATCTAAGACTAGAATTAAATGAAACAAACATGGTACTAAATTTAGTCCAATCCAGTCCAAGCCAAGCCTGTGTACCAAACGACCCCTTATAGTATTAATAATTATTTGGGGCAAAATTGACTTGGGCCAATTCGATAGCTTTAAAAAACATAAAGACAATTGGGCTCGTTATTCTCCGAAGGCCAAGAAAAGGAATAGGGTTGCAATTCAAATAAATACCCAATAGAATGGCCGAAAGGTAGCCACGTGGACACAAGACCAAATCAGCAAGGGTTTTCTTCCATTTCTCGAGTGGGTTAGAAATTCTATAGTGAGGGGTCATATATAGACTTCTTATGTGGATCTTCATATTAGTTACATAATTATTTCATTAAACGTAAGTGAAGTTACTATTCAAATAAATCATGTTACTAAAATGATTGTCCACATCTATGATCCATAATATATGGCACGCTCACCGTAGAATGATTCTACAAACTAAATTAGGCAAGAACATTAAATGCTACTTAGAGCTCTGTCTAAAGCAAATATCAAATCTCTTTTAAACTGTTGGGATTTAGCTCAATCTCATTATTTCAAAGCCAAATCTATGGTTGCTTAATTTCAAGAGGAAATTGAGGAAATTTTTTCCTATGTTTCGTTTGCTTCCATTTGCCCATTTCTATCTCAATTAACATAAGTTTTTTTTTTCTTTCACTTCAATTACATTTTCAGCACTTTGTTCTTTGAGTTCTTATATCAGACAAATGGAATATTGAAGTCCTTGATTAAACAAGGCATAGAAAAATCCAAACCAGTTCTCCACTTGCAGTACAATATTGGCTTAAAGAGAAGTTAGGATTTTTGAAGGCGCAATACTTTCACTTTATTCTTGTCCAAATTGCCCTTTTTTCTATTGAGCTTATTGTGGGAACATGAATTTTGGCAACCAATCAGAAGGTGACACATGGATAAAGGAATATTCTTTAGGTCAAATAATTGTGTCACTTATATCCTATTTAATTAGCCAATTATTCTTGATTTAAGATATGAATACCTCGCTAAATCAAGGATTCAATTCCTAATAAATCTCTTTGATATTATCCTATCATCTCATTTAAGGAAAATAATAATTCCCATCAATATGGAATTATTCTCCACAAACCCTAATATAAAGATGGCATCTCACTGAGGTAATTCTGAATAATTCTTAGGTATTGGAGGGCCTTTGGGCAACACCCCTAAAGTGTTCTCTGTTAACCACATAAATTTTGCAAGGATCGAGGAAGAAGATGATCATAAGAGAAAAGAGGTTCATCTGCGAATATTCTTCCGGGATGAAATTTGCACAAACAAATTGGTGCTTTCATTGAGAGATTCAAGATATACTCAAAGCATTGCTCTCCAATCCAAACCTAAGGAAACCCATTTCCATGATCTTTTCACATGAAATTGAAATGCATATAAACATAATTGACACCATCTTTCTGGAATACACAATCTCTGAACTCATTCAATGCAGCAGCAACACGAGCAAATGTACGAACTGCTTAAGAGAAGCTCTCTCTCAGAAACTGTTTCAGTTCTCCCTTTATGATGAGCTTAGGCTCAGAGAACATGTTTGATGAAAGCAGGGTCTTATGCTTATATAGGGCTATGTCAAGTCATCTCTACTCATCACTAAGGGCCAACTTAACTAACACTCTAAACCCATCAACCAGCGGTTCATACAAAAGGAAATAAATAGGACCCCTTTAATTGGCTTCAAAACTTTCCTTATTGCAAGATTTTGGGCCACAAGGAACCTAATTTAAACTCTTATCAAACCTAATATAACTTAATATCTAGTGCACCAATCTAATTAGGAATATAACATGAATTGCACCATAGTCTGAGGGCTATCCACCTGAGGCACCTAAGTAATTAAGGTATCATTGAGCTTATCATGAATTTTACACTACTTAAAAGCTTTTTGCACCATGACAAACAAATCCCCGACACACACCTTAGGCACCTAAGTAATTAAGGTATTATTGAGCTTACTCCTTAAAAGTTTTTTGCACCATGACAAACAAATCCCCGACACACACCTTAGGCACCTAAGTAATTAAGGTATTATTATTGAGCTTACTCCTTAAAAGTTTTTTGCACCATAACTAGTGGCGGACCTATTAAGGCGCAAAGAGGTGTAGCTGCACCTCCCCTCACTGGAAAAATCAATCGCCATGCTTCATATTGCACCTCTGCTGAAGTTGCTTATGGTGCACTCCAGATGTTCGACCATTTGCCTTAGTGAAAGGAGGTTTGTTGTGTTGCGCTGATGGCCTGAGGGTAGACTAGCGCGACATAATTTATTATTATTATTTTTTAAAAGGCCTTCCAAAACAACATGGTTTTGAACTAGGCGAAAAAAGAAAAAAAGAAAAAAAGAAAAAAAGAAGGAAATGGAAAGACAGCTTCCTGGGCCTTCAACAAGGCATGCTTGCATTTTGTGGGCTTGGGTTTCTTTCTTCTATTATTTTTTAGTTTGAGGTTTTCTTTCTTATTTAAACAAGGATTACAAAAGAATAAAAAAAAGGAATTGATCTCTTTTATAAAAAGATTGACATCTAGTGCCATTTACATTATTGTACAATATGAATGCTACGTTTTTATTCTTCTTGAGCACAGCCAGCCAATCCAAAAAAAAAAAAAAATTTCTTTTCTTCTTGACCAAAAGCCAATTCGTTTCTTCTTTTTTTTCCCCCCCTTTGTGTAATCTGTTTTTTTTCCCCTTCTGATTTGGTTCTTATGATCAATAATTAGTAGCAAACTCGAGGAAGAAGAGGCTACAACTCGAGGTATGATTATGCTTTGTTTGTTTAACTGATAATTTGATATTTATTTTTAATTGATTTTGATTTTCGTTAGATTAATTGATGATTTGATATTCATTTTCATATTAATTGCAATACCATATAAACTATATTCAATTAGTCATAGACCTAAAACCCTTATTTGTTTTAATTATACAGCTATGGAACAGTACTTTAAGAGAAAATACCTAGCTCCTCATTCGAATAATCCGGGTAGTTTAATTTTTTATTTAAGCCTTATTTGTTTTTAATAAAGCCTTTACCCTTTCAAAATTGCTCTTCCGCTAAAAAATTCATAAGTCCACCAGTGACCATAACAAACAAATCCCGAACACACACCTTAGGCACCTAAGTAATTAAGGTATCATTGAGCTTCTCATGAATTTTACACTCCTTAAAAGCTTTTTGCACTACAACAAATAAATCCCCGACACACACAGTCTATTGTTTCTGATCAAAGCAAGAAGGAATGCCATTAACACCTGGAGCTTCGAGGCTTCCAAAACTAAATAAGCTGCTTTTAGCTTCATGTATATCAATATCTTTCACCAACAAATCCAACTGAACAGTAGCAAGAGCAAGAAAAAAATTGGGAATAGACTTGTCAAAATCCACCACACCATTTTAAGAAACAAGTTTTGAAAAAAACAAACAGCCAGATTTGAAGACTTCCAGCCTCCTCAATCCAAACCCCATCCTCATTTTTAAGCCGCCCTATTTTATTCTTTCTTCTTCTAATAATGGTAGTAAGGTGAAAGAACTTTGTATTGCATGGGTAGCTCTTAACCACTTCAGATACAAGGTCATCGCCACCCACTACTACATTTTACACTTTGCGCGACGAAGATAATTTCGTCGCGCAAAATAAATTGTGGTCGCACAAATTTCAGCGCCACAAAAACTTCGTCGCGCAGAATCCGTCGCGCAAAGATCGTGAAGAAAAACTTTGCGCAACGAAGTTTTTTCATTGGTCGCGCAAAGTGACTTTGCGCGACGAAAAAATATTGGTCGCGCAAAGTGACTTTGCGCGACGAAAAATATTGGTCGCGCAAAGTGACTTTGCGCGACGAAAAATATTGGTAGCGCAAAGTTTTGCGCGACGAAATACATTGGTCGTGCAACGGTTTGCGCGACGAAACACATTGGTCGCGCAAAGTTTTGCGCGACGAAATACATTGGTCGCGCAAAGGTTTGCGCGACGAAACACATTGGTCGCGCAAAGTCTTAAAAAAATTCCCGCTTCCAATTTTTGGTACCCGCCCAAATTTTTAGAGTTTTACGCGACAAATAGTAACGTCGCGCAAATATTTGCGTGACGAAATATTTTTTGTTTTAAATTTTTTTAATTTGAAATAAACTAATTTAATAGTTTGCGCTACGAAATATTTTTTCTTTAGTATGAATTTATTTATATGAATTTTTTCAAATTTTTACTTTTTAAATTTAATTTAATTGTATGATTTCTTTTTAAAATTACTTTAATTTAAATTGATATTAATTTTTTTCAAATTTTTACTTTTTAAATTTAATTTAATTGTAAGATTTTTCTTAATTACTTTAATTTAAATTGACATATTCAAAATAGTGATCAAATTATCCAATAAATATATATATAATATTCAAAATGTACTTATAAATTAACAAAGTACAATAATAAAATCCTAATACAAGCGTATTGTGGTGGTAGTGGCGGAGGATATGTTTTGATAGCTTCCTAATCCTCAACTTTAGCCGTCAAAGTCTCGATGATTCCCTACAAAAAAACAAATATAGTCAAATAACAACAACAACAACAAAAAGAATGCACAATCTCCCCTAAAATTGTTATACCACAAATCCAACCCAAACTCCAATCTCTCCCCTTTACTCAACCCCAAACCCCACACAAACTCAAAACTAACTCCAAAAACACATATTAATGAAAAAAAATTTAAAATTTGGAGAGAATATACCTTTTGGCAACATTGAGAGTGAGTGAGAATGAGAGGGAGAAGTGAGTGTGAGAGAATTAGAAAAGATAGTGATAGAGAGATGAGAGAGTGAGAGATAGTGAAAAGATAGATGAGAGAGTGAGTGAGAGTGAGAGATAGTGAAGATAGAGATGAGAGATTAAGTGAGAGGAGTTAGTGTGAGAGAAAGTGTGGGATTTGGGGAAAGGGAAAGAGAGAGGAGAGGTAAGAGTAGAGAAAGAAATTGAGAAAATGGTGGAGGAGTTATTTCAGTTTTAAAAATCGTATCACTTTGCGCGACGAAAATATTGTTGGTCGCGCAAAGTTTTGCGCGACGAAACATATTGGTCTCGCAAAGTTTTGCGCGACGAATAGAGGAATATTGGTTGCGCAAAGTCTAAAAAATTATTTTTTTTAAAAAAAAATTCCCGCATCCCATTTTTGGTACCCGCCAAAATTTTTAAATTTTTGCGCGACGAAAAATATATATTGGTCGCTCAAAATTTTGCGCGACGAAACATATTGGTCTCGCAAACTTTTGCGCGACGAATATAGGAGTATTGGTCGCGCAAAGTCTAAAAAAAATTATTTTTTTTAAAAAAAATTCCCGCATCCCATATTTGGTACCCGCCAAAATTTTTAAATTTTTGCCCGACGAAAAATACATATTGGTCGCGCAAAGTCTAAAACAATTATATAAAAAAATTCCCGCGTCCCATTTTTGATACCCGCCCAAAATTTTTGCGCGACGAAAAATATATATTGGTCGCGCAAAGTTTTGAGCGACAAAAAATATTGGTCGCACAAAGTCTAAAGTTTTTTTTTTAATTTTAAAAACCCGCGTCCCATTTTTGGTACTCGCCCAAATTTTTTGAGTTTTGCACGATGAACTGTTGGTCGCGCAAACTTTTGAGAGACGAAAAATTGGTTCGTAGCACAATATTTATAAAAATAATTGTTATGAATAATAAAAAAAAAAAAATTATTTTATGATTTAAAATATAATTAAGGTGAAAGCTACTTAATAAATGTATATACTATTCAATTTCTTAAGTGTTATACGTACAAAATAAATAAATTTAAAGCTACTTAATAAATGTATGTATATAAATATATATATATATACACACACCATTCAACGATCCAACCATAAGACTTGTTTGTATATAGTGCAAGATCATATACCCCAAAAATCACAAAAAACAAACATTCAGAGATCTAGCAACGGGACAAAACTTTTCGACGGTTATAAATGAAAAATCATGATTTAACGGTTATTTTAACTCCGATTTTGATGATTTTTTACAGCTACACTCCTTGACCCTATATGAATACAATGACTGAATTTGATCTTCAATTTAAAATATTTACACTAGTGGATACCACAAAATCTTATGTTATATTTAACAAAAATATAAATAAACTCTTAATTGTTAGTGAATATATTGTTTTGATGGCATACACATTCTACGAAACTAGTTTCAACGATCCAACCGTCAAACTTATTTGTTTATACTTCGAGATCATATATGCCAAAAATTGGAAAAAATAAACATTCATTGATCAAGTAACGGGACAAAAGTTTTTGACGGTTATAAATGAAAAATCATGATTTAATGGTTATTTTAACTCCGATTTTGATGATTTTTTATAGCTACACTCCTTAACCCTATATGAATACAATGACTGAATTTGATCTTCAATTTAAAATATTTACACTAGTGGATACCACAAAATCTTATGTTATACTTAACGAAAGTATAAATAAACTCCTAATTGTTAGTGAATATATTGTTAGTGAACCAAAAAAAAACTAGTTTCAACGATCCAACCGTCAAACTTGTTTGTTTATACTTCGAGATCATATACGCCAAAAATCGGAAAAAATAAACATTTAGAGATCAAGTAGGGGACAAAACTTTTCGATGGTTGTAATGAGAAATCACGATTTAATGGTTATTTTAACTCCTATTTTGATGATTTTTTACTGCTACACTCCTTGACCCAATATGAATACAATGAACTAATTCGATCGTCAATTTAAAATATATATTTTCTAACAAAAACCCAATCCGAACAACAATAATATATTTTTCTAATAAAAATCCGATCCGATCTAAAATAATAAATTTAAAGCTACTTAATAAATATATATACCGTTTAATTTCTTAAGTGTTATGCATACAAAATAAAAAACAAAAATAAATTAGTTTAGGTGACAAAATGTTTGGATTACGTCATGCAAAGATTTTAAAAAATACTTTTTTTATTTTATTTATTTTTGTAAGGACTTTGCGCGACGAAGTTTACTTTTCGTCGCGCAAAGTCACTTTGAGCGACGAATTATTTTTCGTCGCGCAAAATTGGTCGCGCAAGACTTTGAGCGATGATGTATTGTCGTCGCGCAAAAGTTTGTCGCGCGAAGTGACTTTGCGCGACGAATTATTTTTCGTCGCGCAAAATTTGGTCGCGCATGACTTTGAGCGACGAAGTTTCAAGTTTCGTCGCGCAAAGTGACTTTGAGGGACGAATAATTTTTCGTCGCGCAAAATTTGGTCGCGCAAGGGGTTTTTTTTACTAGTGACCTATGTGATTTTCTTGTTTACCTATTATGGTATTTTGTATTTATGATGATTAACATTGATGTCATTCAGTTTTCTGCTATATATGCTTTCAAAAATTGAGAAATTTATAATAAAATTCACTTTTTGCATTGATTTTATATGTAAACACTAAAAGCTATAAACTGATCAAAACCCAAAAAGGAACAGATGATGTGTGGAATACCATTATTATCTTAGCATTATGATTTTTAGAAGAAAAAAAAAAGAAACCCTGATGGTAGTGTTGTAATTTTTAATTTTTTCAAGGCTTGTATGGTATATTTGGTCCATTTGAAAAGTCAAAATAGAATTTTTCCTAAGATTTGAGTATTGTAAAGCTTTTTTATATTTTGGGCCCTACTTATGGGCTTACATGTTAAAAGCCCTTCAAAATTTTGAAATTACAAATTTGAATGGAGTTGCGAAGGTAGTTTATTATGAGGTGTTTAGAAAACCATTCAGATTACACAGTCCCGATCTCTTGGACCACAGGAGTCCAAGAGATTTGTGGTAACTCACCGTTGGATGTAAATTCAACGGTTCACTCAATCTTGAACTCCTTTTAAGAAACTTTTTTGAACCATTAGATTAATATCCAACGGTGAGTGACCATAATCTCTTGGACTCCTGTGGTCCAAGAGATCAGAACTGTCAGATTACAATATAAAAGAGATCTTATTTAACTCATAAATCTAAATGCCTCCCTTTTTTATACAAATAATATTAAGAGAGGGAGAAATTGAATATAAAGAACTCGGATGTAAAAGTAAATGCCCTTCATCACTTTACAACCCCTTACTGAATGGCTTTTTGATTAACTAATCAATAGTCGACCTTTTATTCTTATTTCTATTATACAATTTTGAAAGATAAAAACAGTATACAAAACTAAAAGGCCATCTGACGAATAAATAAATAAAATAAAATGCTAAGTGACTTGGTGAACCAGATCTTCCCTTAGCAAGGAAAACACCATTCTCTATTGTCATACATTAATGGAATGCTATTCTTCTCATTCAGAATGTTGTACTCCATTCTACAAGAGTTCTTTCTACCTGCAAACCGAACAATTTAAGAAAAACATTAAACAAAATGCAGTCTCCAATAGTAACAACAATTAACATGCCCATAAGATTTTTTTTGGGTTACAATGACAACATTGTTTTTTTTGTTGCTTGTTTGTTTTATGCTTTACTTTAAGAGTGGTACTTCGACTATAGCCCGAGTTACATTTTGATCCATCAATTCAAGTACAGGTTTTAGAGCATGTCTAGTGCTTGGGCCCAGCCCGGGCAAAAGGCAGCCCTAGGCTCCAAAACCCCCTCCAGCGCGCAAGGTTTAGCCTTGGCAAGAGTTGAGTTCCACGAGCCTAGGCAAGCCCATGGACAAATTCAGCCCAAGCTGCTGCCTGGGCAGAATGATGTAATGGTGACGTCATAATGACATCAGCAACAAAAAAAAATTCCAGATTTTTTTTAAATAAATACCTAACCATATTCTTTACTTCCCACATCAAAACTCTATACAAATTCATCTCCTCATATCTCATGTGAATAGTAATTGTCTTTGCCCTTTCCCTTTGGAGTGGAACTAAAAAATGCAAGGCTGCCACTAATCACGTGAATAATAGCAGCCTTTACCTTGCGTTTGCCTTATCCTTAGCCTTTTTGAGTGGACAAGCTCTTATAGTCTTTAAAAATTAGGACTTGTGCTTCACTGTTAGTCATTTCCATCAATTTCATTAATATTTTCTGTTAAATATAGGACAAAGTAATGAGAAATTTCACTATACAAATAAAAAATAGATAAAAACAAGAATGAAGTGCACTAAATAAATGAGTATATATGTTGGAGTGAAACGAAGTGACTAATAACTGCACGGAGACCAGATTTGCCTACTTATAGAACTTCATCAGAGGGAATGTGACTCAAATTGAAAAAAGCAAGCAATGAATCCTTTGATTTGATCCAACTAATGCACTGTTTCAATTTCAAGAGTCACATACACCTAAACCTAAACCTACCACAGTGAAGGGTTCGAAACCCTTCTTTGCCATCGATTTCCAACAATTTAGAACGGCCTTATAACTCAACTTGTTTAGAATATTTTACTCTTATACTTGAAGTCTTAACTTCGATTTCCCCACTCCAATATCACTTTCCACGATGAAAATTGGAATGATTGCCTACACTTCTCCAATTGGAAAGTTACAGCAGGTGGTCCACAATTGTCCACTAAAATAGTATATATTATTTTATTGCAAACCAACCTACTTATATCTCCATCTACCAATAATTAAAAAAAAAAAAACTAAAACTTCTAATCATCCATTTTGTTCCTTTATCTTCTTTAATTATTTTACTACCTGATCAATTAATCAATTAAAGTACTGAATCATGGAAAGATAATATTTGTAAGCTCCTGCACCTGAAGATGTAGATATGGGGGTTTGGTAGAGAGTGAAAATCTTTGATAAGATGAGATCTCATACGGGTTTTTTTTCTGGATATTGGTTCATTGTACTAAACCTGTCCAAATGATGTTGATAATTGGGTTTTTCTGATGGAATCTCCTTCTTCTTTGCTCTCTAAACTTGGAAGGTTTAATTAGATGGGCAGGGTTTGGTATGAGTCGCACTCAGAGCTCCATGTGAGCTACAGTCGATGGGAGATTCTGATTTTATCAACAGATGTCGAATTCTACGGCGACCTTCCAATCTGTCACAGGACACAAAATTTTGTTTGCTTCTTTGAGCGATATGTTGTTTATGTGAAACGTGATGGCACTGTTTTGTCATCCCGGTCCATTACGGCATGCTACGCATGTCAATGATGTCATGTGTCCATCTGTGATTAGCTGGGAATAGTAAAATAATATATAAGCACATCATGTGATGAGTGAGATAGGTAGCCCTAGCCCCAAAACCCCCTTTAGCGCATAAGGTCTAGCTTGGGCAAGGAGTGGGACCCACCAACCAGGGTAAGCCCACGGACAATAATCAACTGGCTGTAGCCCAAAGGCTGCTGACGTCAGCGGCTGATTTTCAATTTTTTTTTTTTACTGTTGGCTCGTGCATTCCACTCTTTAACAGTAAAAAAATTTGAAAATCAGTCGTTGACCCATAGTTGCCAGAAACCAACGGCTACAAGCTACGTTGGCTTCTCTTGGAGCCTACAATCCAAAAATCTTATCCAATCTAACGGTTGTCCAATTTTTGACTAAAAAAAATTGAAAAAAAATCGAAAAACTTTCTAAAAAATACAAACAATTATGCAAATTTTTTCATAAATACCTACCAATATTATTCACTTTCCACACCAAATCTTCATACAAATTCATCTCCTTCCAATATTTTTCATTGTCCACACCAAAATTTCTACTACAAAATTTTATTTGTGCAAAAATACAAATGGCCTCTTCTATCGAAGCTGGAGGGTCGTGGACAAAAGTTCGAAGCAGTCAAAATCTTGGCGACGAGGAAAAAAAAAAGAAGCCATTTTATTCAATTTAATGTCATTTTTAAAATTATATTTCTTGCATTTCTAATTTCATTTTTTTAATAGATTATTCAAGGCAAAACAAAAAAGAGGAAAATCCCACCATCTATCATAGGGGTGGGCATCTCATCTAAATTATCCGCATACCGACTGTACCGTACCGACGGTTTGGTTTGGTTTAGTTAAATAATTATTTTTTAATTTTAATTATTCTGATCCGATCCGTACCGAGATGTTTGGTTTAGTTAACGGAAACAATAGTCTTAACTCGACAGAAACCCGTATCGATCCGATATTTATACTTTTTCTATTATTTAAATACAAAACAAGATACCAAAGATAAATACAATCAGCATTTTGTATCACCCCTTTATCACTGCTATATCACTTCTTTATCACCATTCTATCACTACTTTATCACCATTCTATCACTACTTTATCACCATTCTATCACTTCTTTATCACCCAGGTACTATAGCACTTTTTGGTCAGAGAGGAATTTATGAATTTCCTATGTTTTCCAGTTTCAACATTTGTCCCTTTTTTATCTGTAACTTTCCAACCGTTAATCTAAATTTTATGTTCTTTATATGGTTGGATTCAGCATGAAAAACTAAAGAACTCATGGAACAAATGTCAAAATCATTTATATAAATGTTGAGAATTCAATAAAAATAACACTAAAATGTTCAAACAACAAACACAAGTGGCTCACAGTAGATCTTAAGTATATATTGAATGATATAGTGACTAAGTTATTTAATTTCATACTTGGATGAATTAGACTACTAGATTTTTGTATTTTATGAGGATAATTTGGTGTATTTGTTTAAGAACTTAAGTATTATAAATTGTATTTTTATTAGTATTTTTTTTACGGTACTACCGGCGTGCCGAACCAATCCAAACCGAATATTAGGTTAACCGATCCAAAGTCTACCGAAGTTTTTTGTTTGGTTAACAGAAGATAAAATGGTCTACCGAAGTCTTTAGTTTGGTTAACGAAAGAGCCTTCTACCATTCCGAACCGATCCGTGCCCAGGCCTAATCTATCGTAGGATTTCCTTATTTCTTCCTTTACCTGGTTCTCTTGGGTTCTAAATTTAAGTTACAAATTGTTCAGAGGTGCCCATATTGGAAGTTGTATAAAGCATGAGGCCTGTAAAATCCTTTGCTGATGGTGTATGCCTTTATCTTGTGCATGCTGGAAGCTGGGAATTATCTTTATGCTCATTTTACAAGTGGAAGTAAATAAGGAAGTGTTCCAATTACAGGGATACATTTTGTTTTTTGAGTAGATCGATATGAGGAAGGGGGAATAACCTAAATATCTACAAGGTGCTTGTGTGGGGGTTTGAACCCCAGACCTTGGGTATGAGCCAAACACCACTTCCTTACCACCATGGTAGGACGTCATTGGCTTTTTGGGATTCACATGGGTGAACGATAATAGGGGAGAACGAGGAATATTAGGTGGGTGGACGAGAATACCCTCAAAAGTTGAGGCATGTTGCATTCACATGCTTTTTTTTTAACAGCGATTTAGATGGAATTTGCTAAAAATTGAAGGTTAAATTGGCAGAAAAAAAATTCAGGATGGATGATACTCCATATTTATGCTTATTTTATGTGTACTATTCCTATGATTTGCATTAAGTTCTTATGTGAAATTGGTTGTTTTGATGTGTTTAGTGTGAGTTTTGTCGGATATCATCTCTAAAGTCGAGTTGGAGCTAAAAAGATAAAAATATGGTGAAAAAGAGCAAAGAAGGCATAAATTTGGAATTAGCAACTTGGAACTCAAGAAACTGCTTGTGCAGATGGGTCAAATTTACAGATTTAACTGTACGTGCTCAAGAAGAACAAGATAATGTGCTTTATATGCTTGGAAAGCTTTGAAAGTCTAGTTTCTGGAGAATTTTACGGTTTGTGATTTTGAGTTTTCTAGAGGAAGTTACATCAATTTTAGTATCAGTGAGTCATTGCTGGAATTATGCACGAGTTTTGACAACTTAGCATCACAAGTTACCATTCTTGGGAAGCAAGCTTTTGGACATCCTTGGAGAGTTAGGAGGCACCAAAATATTGTGTCAATTCAATTATAAGTTAGCTATTTTTGCTGGGATTAGTGGCATTTGGTCTAGTCAAAGGAAGTGCATCAAAAGTCAAATCCTAATCACATTAGGAGAACAAATTCCCTATTCTAGATGGGTTTAATTCCTATCTTTTCTCCAAAACCTAGAAGCTAGCCTATAAATACATCTTTTGGAACCCCTTTGAAGGGGGAGAACCGTAGCGTATTGTTCAATATCTCAAATCACTCAATTCACATACTCACTTTTTTAGCCGTTCATAGCCTTCAAGATTTGCCAGAGGAGGAGTTGAACTACAGTAGATTCATCTAAGGGTTTTTCTATCTTAATTGTATTTTATGTTCATAAGTATATTGTTTGTTTCTAAGATGGCTATGGGTAACTAAATTCTTTGTTAGGGATCCGATGTAACCTAACATGATGATTCTATGTTATTGAGTTAATACTTTATTTTTAATCAATTTATATTCCTTGTTTCATTCATTATTATAATTTTAATTTTAGCAAATTTGTCTTACCCCCTTCAAATTCAATTTGACTTACCTATAACCCTTCACTTTTTGCTTCTATAAGTAATACCCTGTTTTTATCAACCAAAACCCATGACTAGGTTCCAACTCATCAAATTACCTTATTAAGCTATATATCTGATTTATTATGATTTTTAAGTTCCCAAAATACCCCTATTTACAATTGAGCATGTAAAAGGCCGGTGTTTGATGTTTTGGTCCTCCTATTTATTGTAGTGATCCTCTCCAGAATTTTGTGTATGCAATTAATTATCCGTTTTGATTATGGGGTTAATTTTCTTAGTCATATGTTTTGATTATGGTTTTAGTTTGGACATTGGTGTTCTAATTAGGGTTCCTAAAGGTGGAAATTTGGTTGGGGGGTTTCTTCTGTTGCAGTTCAAGAAATTCCAGGTATTGAAATTTCATTTGAAAATTCTGGAGCATTCCACACTGACTAGCAAGCGTGAGTGGTCTGCCGTCAAATTGCAGGTAAAAAATGTCTTTCTCTTCTATGTACATGGAGCCCCGTTCATTGTTAGTCCAAACCGGAGCAAAATTGAGTATCTGGGTATTAGTTTACCTACACGAAAAAGATGGGTTTGATTTTTGGTTTTTTAAAACCTGGTTATGGACCTACAGCATACAAACTAGGGCAAAACCAGAGCAAACCTGGGTATCTGGGTATTAGTTTACGTACACGAAAATAGATGGGTTTGATTTTTGCTGTTTTTAAACCTGGTTTGATTTTTGCTTTTTTTGATAACCTGATAACAGGTTCTGTTGTACATGATCCTGTTTTTTTTAGAATCAAATTTTAAGTTTTATACTTTTATATAGTCATTGTTAGTCGTGACCTATCTGCCAGTACAGAAAATCAACATCAGCCCACCATGTAGGTAAATACTGATTATGTACCTACAGACAGCTTATATACCTACAGGTTTCCTAATCATTAAATTATTTTGACATCTTGCATACTGTGTGAGTTTGGTTTTAATAATCATTGTCATCAAAGGAATTTTTTGCTTCTGTTATCTTGTGCTTTTATTGCTTTTTTTAATTTTTTTTAATTTTATATATTTTTGAGATACTCCCGTAACTCATAACAGTTGTGTTCTTTTTCTTTTAGTTGGTTAGGTCAATTATTCTCATCATTTTTATTCTACCTATCCAACAAACAATGATTTTTCTTTGCATGTAATAATCTTGGATACTTGGGTAGGTACATTAGTACATGAAACAGAGAGACTAACAATCATTACTTTCTTTGTTAGAGCAAAAATGGAACCTTTCGTATTTGGAAGATGTGTGTTTAAGGACAAAATTGTTTCCATTCCACTTCAAAGTGGCTCAACTTTAATGTTCTTGTGTTCTAATATATGTTCAAGATTCAATGAGCTTGAGGTTGGGGCATTTGAGATGACTTACCTTGTGCCGGATCATCCTCCATGCGTACTAGAGACCGACTTAGATGTGCGTGTAATGTATCTGTCCTTGATGAATGAGAAGAAATATATAGTTACAATTGCTATTAAGGAGTTTCTATTTCCTGAGAAGCAAAACGGTGTTGATGATGTGTTTTGTGGTGATGGTAATACGCATACTGCTAAGGACGATTTCATTGGGAAATATGCAGCAATTTTGTGTAGGTACATAACCATCACAAGAGTATACAAGAGTATCCCAAAAAATGATACATAAACAAAACCACCACACTGGGACTTTCATCAAACATGTTGTGTGCGCCAAAACCTAACAAACTAAGAGTGTGATCAATATGGCCAAATCACAAAACAATTTCACAAAAGGAGCAAAACTACATAACCAGATTCCCAATAGGCTGTATGTAATGACCCAAACCTAAAATTCATATTTAATTAGTAATTTATTATGCGGAAAGACAATTTTGCCCTTGGACTAAATTATGAACTCAAAGTTGACTTTTTGACCGAAAAGAAATTTGACAATTCCACATACACCGAAACGAGTTCTTAGACACGAAGTGAGCTCAAATCGGAGTTTTAACGAAGAAAATACGATTAAAATATCACGAAGGGCAAAACGGTAATTAGAAAAATCAGAATTTTTATAAAAACCTCATCTCTTTCTCTTTCTCTCTCTCTCTCTCTCTCTCTCTCTCTCTCCCTCCCGTCGCAAACCCCCTCCCCGATCGTGTTTTTGTTCGATCACCGTCGCCGCCACAGACCACCGCCGGTGAAGAGACCGGTGTCGTTTGAACCGCCGCCACCTCCTCTTCCCTTTCCGACCACTCTCCGCCCGTGGAACAGCCGGCGCTGGCTGGAAACTGAAGAAAACCGATCGGTGTTGACAGAAATTCAACCCGTTCGTTCTCCTTCAATTCTCCTCCAAATTTGTCGAGTAAGGTATGGATTTCTACCTATTTTCCGTGCTCTAGCTGATGGTTGGGTAGGTTTGCATTGATTTTCACCGTAGCTAGCTCAGTTAGCAAATTGAAATTCGGCCGACTTTCGGCCTCCGTGTTCGGCCACTTCCGATCAGTTTTTGGGGTGGGTCCAAGAACAAAAGTGGTTCCAAATATGGTGTTATACCTAGGATAGGAGTTTGGAGCCTTGGTTTTGAGATTTTTCGGTGATGCGTTATCGCTTTGGACACCCATCGCTGCCGGCGCGTGGGCGAGGGTGGTGCCGTGACACTGTATTCTGATGCAATCCTTAGGTCGTCACGAGCGCATAGGAGTTCGCGGATCTCAATTTGGATACCGTTTGAGCCTCGAACGGATTTTCTATATTGTGCGATTACCGGGTTCAATACTATTGAGCCGTTGGATCGTAATCAATTTCAGATATGTTGTTCTAGATAATTTTAGAAATGTGTAGGATTCAACGGATCGTGAATCGGAGTCCCGGATACTCCGAAAACGCGAACCCTAGGGCTAGAGTTTAGAAATTATGCGATTACACGATCGTGATTAATTCGACCCTCTGATTGACACCAATACCCTCAGGACATGTGTCCTAGATATATTGGACCTTCTAGCGGCATCCAGATCATATTGTGAGGTCATGGACCCGTGGGGTTCCGGATTGACTTTGTGGACTTTAGCGCTTTTTGAGTTCCAAGATACCGCTGAACTACCCCACGTGGAAGGAAAGCTGTTATGGGCATAGGGATCACTTTAAATTGATGCACGTACTTTTAGGAGCCGGGGTAGGGTTTTTAATTTCATACTATATTGTATTAATAGAATATTATGGTCATTGAATCAGGCACCCGGGCACCGGTTGACCCGCAGGAGGGACCTTCAAGAGGTCCAGCGAGCTCAGACTATCAGTGAGTGGACTCTTTGTTTTAATAAATGAATTTAAGCAGTTTAGTTTCAGTTATCAGCTGTTTTATTCTGTTAAATATTTTATGTTGCATGCTGCCGAGTGAAATCTCCTTTAAAGAATAGAGAAAAAGATATTCTCGTTAATTATCAGATAAATGGCAGCAAAATTTTAAAGGTTACAGAAAGTTAAGTATTCAACAGTTTTGCTTCAGAAACTTTATATTTTCTTAAATCACCTTATACCCAGTTATTAAATGTTGCCTTCGGATTATATTTGTTGCCTTCGGTTTAGTCAGCATGCTTGACAGTTGCCCCACGAGCTCCTTGGTACTCGAACTCGTGTGGAGCGAGTAATGCGGATAAAGGTGGACTACGGTCCCCTGAATCCTGCGAGTTGCGGCTCGGACTGACTTCGTGTCACTGAGACCTGCGAGTATGTGTCACCCATGGTGATGCAAGGAATTGACGGATATAAGGAATTGACGGAAATAAGGGTACACCTAGTGATAGTTTAAACTATTTTCAAATGCATATAATTATATACATGCATTGATTTCAGAAATAAAGAAAATAAGCTAGTTTGTATAACTGTTTTTACAGTGGGGTTAGTATGTTCATATGGTATTTTCTAAACTTTGTTTTTGGGTCCACTCACCCTTTTTGTTGTTTTGCGCCCCCAGGCAGTAGACGTGCATAGGAATCCACCACCGGGCCACTTCCCATCTTCCGCGCCTTTCTTCTGATGTAGTATTTGTATTTTGCACAAAGATTCACTCCTTTGTAAATTCGTAGTAGTTGCTCTGATGTTTTGCCTTAGATTGACACTTGAACTGTTGGAATGTATATATATGTATGCTGGCAGTTGGTTGTATATATATACTTGTTTTGACAGGTGTAAAGATTTTGGTATTGAGCCAGATACAAGGGAAATTCTGCTGGTTTTTCGGTAGAAGTGAACCTTGATATTTTTTTTATCATGTTTTGTATGGAAGGGCAAATAGGTCATTTGTGCCCGACATTCGCCAGGTGTCAGACACTCACAGGGTCTGGCTCGGATTCCAAAGTGAAATTTGGATCGGGTCCTGTCACTGTAGGTACATAAACAGGTTTTAAAAAAACAAAAATCAAGACCAGAATTTCGTGTAGGTACATAACCACTCTTCCTCTGGTTCTGCTCTGGTTAGTACTAACAATCGATGGGGACTCCATGTCTGTGGACTTTACGATTGGGCTGATGAAAGGAATGTGCCTGCAAACCCAGATTTTGAACGACATTACAGGGTTTGGGGGAATCTAATGTTAGAGAATTTGTGGTTTCAATGGAGGGAATAGATCAAGGCTGAAATGGTGGTAAACTGAAAAGTTTTCTGATTGAAACGGTAGTTATGAGTTTTTTTGTAAATGATTAGATTTTAGATGCATTGTTTACCTACAATGGCAACTAATGTAAATAAATACAATATTATGACATCTCTAATGGGGCATTACAATTTGAATTTGGGTTTTCAACGTATTTATATAGATAGATGGGTTTATGTCTAGGGGATATCAGTTGTATGGGCTTATATTGGAGTCTCTCTTTTAATTTTGATACTTGTAATTGGCGTTTATAGGTATTTTGGATTGTCTAAGATAAGGTTGGACGAGGAGTTCATCCTTAATCTTATATGCATTATGAATGAATGAGTTGTTGTTAAAGCCAGGGTTCAAGCTAAGACACTTCTTGGTTCTTAAGTGTTATTCGTAAACTTAATGGGTTCTAGATTAAATTTGGCTATGGGGTTCATTAGTAGTTGGGTGTAATTGAGGATACTTGATGACACTGCGGCCGAACAAATCATCAAAATAAAGAAAAAACGAACCCTTGGAATTGAATTGGAACATTATTCACAAAATCAATTCAATACATAGAATAGGATTGTTATGGTGAAGTCGGAATATGGGAACAACTTTCCAGAGGAGTTGGACTTCTTATGTGTTTTGGAATACGAGGAGAAGTAAGTATATTTTTATATTGTTACATTGTCATTAATGCTATGATTGGTTGTATAATATCATATTTGAATTGTAACAGGACATTGCGCGGCCTACTGAGTCATAGCCTGCTATTCATGGTGCCAAGAGTTAAACTGGAGTATATGTTTTATTTAGTAGGGCTCCTTTTTGACAGCAACCACCTAAGTTAGAGGTTTGTTTTTACCCTGAAATGCGTTGGTGGTTCATGCTATATGCTAAGGATCCTAGCTACAGTCGTAATTGGAAGTGGGAACTGAGCAAGTACGAAAATTATAATTTCATCTTAGGCCGGCGTAATTGGTGTCTAGTTGCATTTCTCATATGTGGCAGAAATGCTGGGGAGCACAATTCTTTGGTAAGAACATAATGTTGATTCAATTTTATTATTATTATTTCAAATTGCATTTAATTATTTTTTTGGTTTGGCTCGATGATTTGGATATGGTCAGCTACCTATTTTCTAGTTGCTTCCCTAACGGCATATTCAACAAATTCGACGCATAATTGCGGGTTGAATAGCATACAAGATCATTTATGCCAGGTTCTGTTTGATTTGCTGGAAATTTGGATTTTTATGATGAAAATGTTGATGTTTGTTAGCAACAGGTTCTGTTTTGGGATTATGTGATGAAATATTGATATCTTTGTTTACCAGGTTCAGTTATTGTAAAGCATGTTCTGAAACAAATTCATATTCTTGCAATCAAACAGTAAAATAGTTGGGATAAAATACTAATCCCCTTTCCAACAATAGAAAATCCCCAACAAGCAACAATAAAACATGCCCACAAACAAGCTACAAATGGGACTTCTTGATTCATCTTCTTTATTCGAGAAAAAGACATGCAAACGTGTCAGGCCACGTGAAAGTTGACTCCTTTTGCTCCTCAATGGTAATAAAGGAAAGGATATCAATGAGAATATGGTATACAAGAAAAAACAAGTCAAGCCTTGTCCTATCCATGTATGAAACGTCGTCCTCCATTCCACCTCTATCCCTGGGAAATATTTCCATTACCTCTATCCATGTTATTTTTGTTTTCATCTTCCTCAAGCTCCACCTGCTATGTTTATCTAATCACTCTAATTTATCTTCTTTTTTATAATAAACAAATGTATTTTATTGAACAGAAATGAAATTACAACACAGGGTTCTCTCACACTTAAGATATCATGAACCTCTCTACCTTGATCCAAACTCAGCTTTTGACTTGCGCTATCCGTTTTACACAAGTTTTTCTGCTTTTATATGGTCTTTAATCTACTTAGTTTGGATATTAATCTTCATTTTGTTGGTTGAGATTTGGAGTTTATGATTTGTTGGGATTTTGAGTTTGGAAGAAGAAGAAAAAATAATATTGGGTCCAATAATAGTTAAATCAAGAGATTTTTATTGCTGGATAGACATAGATCTCATCTAGTAGTCCCTATACAAATGGTTGCAGTATGCCATTGATAATTGATGTATTTTATTCCAACCAAAAAGTACTGGTATCCAGATCATGACCATTTGCTTTGGACCCTGGCTATAAACAGTGCTTACTAACTAACTATTGACACCCATTTTGCGCCGATGGGTGTCTAAAATTTCGTTTAAATTTGCGGGATTTGATCCTAAATTGATTGTTTAAGGGTCAATCATGACCGTTGTTTAATTTTTTATTTCAACATGGAAAGTTTGTGGCTCAGTCTCCATTTTCTTGGTGGAGTTATTCTTTTTCTGCTGGGATGGGATGAAATTGCTGCTCATAATACCTGTTAATTTGATGCATTTTTCATTGGATTCTGGCAGATCAAACATCTGTTAATCTTATATTGAAACCATGCGTCGTTTCCTGCGCTACTTTTGCTTGAAGAGTTCCAAAGTTGATAGACATAGACTTGGGTATGAAGACCCTACTATTCTTGCTTCAGAAACTGCTTGTAAGTAGAAGACTCGAGAGTTGCTTTAATTACTTGGCACAAGTTTTCACTTGTTGTGGAGCTTTAACAAATTTATGTTGATTGAGTTGCCTGCATATATTTATTTCTGGCATTGTAAATGAAGCCATCGTGTTGATGCCGTGCTGTGCATATAACTTTCTACTACTGATTGTCCTTCCTCCTCTAGTCTCTCTCTTTGTGAGTTGGGAGGAGGAAGTATATACCATGTATGTGCCTTTATATTCACATGTTAGAGCATGTCCACCCCAAAGGGCTAAGGCTAAGGCAAGGGCTGCCACTATTCACGTGAATAGTGGTAGCCTTGCCTTTTTTGGTTCCATCCCAAAAGGCTAGGGCAAGGGCAAGGAAAAAAAAAGGAATATGCAACAAAATATAAACAATTTAGAAATGCAAGAAACAAATAAATATGGAAGAAAATATAAACAATTTACAAGTGCAAGAAAAAAAATTATTACAATTTACAAATATTGGAAGGAGAAGAGTTTGTATGAGGATTTGGTGTGGAAAGTAAATAAAATTGTTATGTATTTATAGGGAAAACATCCGTAATTTTTTGGTATTTTTTTTTTTAAAAAATTGAATTTTTTTCCATTTTTTTCGCTTGTTGACGTCAGCACCTTTGGGCTTGAGCCCAGGCAGGATCTGCCCTTGGGCTTGCCAAGGCTAGTGGGACCCAGGGCTTGCCCGGGGTGGATTGGTAGCGTTGGAGGTCCAAACTTGGCGTGGGGGGGCCTGTTGCCCTGGCAGTCCTGCGCTGGACATGCTCTTAAAGTTCTTCCAAGGCAGTGCCATGTCCTTTCCGTCACTTGGTCATGCTAGGCAATGTTGCAGCTGCCAAAACACAAACTCTGGGACTGCGGCGCTATTGCCTGATGTTTGCTACTTTACTATTAATGTTGGTTGCTTCTTTTTATTGTGTTACCCTAGAATTCCGCCCTCTTTCACCTGCTGTGATGGGTTTGCATAGTTGCAAGGTTCACCACATATCACTGACTCACCATATACTTACTGTTTGAAATTTTGTGTATTTGCTTTGCTAATTGCATGTGTTTGTATGGAATGGGTGGTCATAATCTGTACAGCTCAAATTTCTAAATTTTGGTGCTTTAATTATTTTACAGTTACAGTAAATGAAGTGGAGGCCTTGTTTGTATGATTTGTTTAAGAAACTAAGCAGTTCCATAATTAAAGATGGTCTTCTACACAAGGTATTTCCAGCTAAGGTTGCATTTTCAATCTTCTGACATTTTACTTGAGATGACCGAGTGTTTGATCAGCAATCTGAAATTGTTGCAGACTCGAAATAGAATCTTAACTGTTTCATTTTCTTAATATGGCTTGCACTAAATCTTTGACATGATATGAACAGGAAGAATTCCAACTTGCACTATTTCAAAGCAGCGGTAAACAGAATCTTTTTTGCGGACAAAGTGAGTGCAAGCTATATTATTACTTAATTTTCTTCAAGTTTGTGTTTGTGAGTTTGTACTTTGGATCAAAGTGCTGCATGCTACAGTCAAGTGTGTGAGGACTTTATGGCAAAATTCTATAGTGAGGGTGCCGTATATGGACCTTCATATTAGCAACAACATCATTTCATTAAACTTAAGTGAAGTTACTATTCAGATGAATCATGTGGTAAATATAAAGGTGCACATCTATGGTTCATATATAGCACCATCACCATAGAATGACTCGGACTTTATGACCTTTCATACAAAAAGAAAAAGGCCTTTCATAAGGGTTGGCAGCACAAGAAGTCTGGCTTCACTTTTAACCAAAGACACCGCAGATTCGTTGCCTTCATTGATCATCATCGTGTGGTTGTGGTTTACAGAATTTTCCTCTAAGGCCAGTCCAATGGTGAAAGGAGACAATGCAATGGTGATGTGGTTGGGCTTGATGTTTTTACATGGAAATCGAAATACGATCATCTTGACATGAATATTTAGAGCACTTCCACCCATTTGTAATGGTAAAGGGCAAGGGCAAATACTATTTAGGTGAATAGTGGCAACCCTTGCAAAAAGTAAGGTGTGTTTCCATTCATTGGCATGGCAAATGGCAAATACTATTCACTTTTCAATTTTTTTTTTTCTAAAACCTAAACAATTAATTTGGAGAAGATTTTCGGTTCCCACGTGTCAATATTTATTATAAAATTCACATCTCATAATTCGAATGAATTTTTCGGATAAGATTCAAATTTCAAAGTGAAAAATAATAGAAGGAGAAGAAATTGTATGAGGATTTGGTGTTGAATGTGAACAATGGTAGGTTTTTTTTTGTTTTTTTTGGGTCATAAGAGATACTTCATAAACCCCAGACAGGGGAGCCAAAAGGAGAATACAAGATAAGCATAGGAAAGGAGTACATGCTAGACACAGCTTAGTACAGGAAACCTAACCTAGCAAAACAAAATATTAAATAACAGGGGGGCAAGGAAGCCCATCAGAAGTTAAAACACCCATAAGGGATAGTGGTGGCTGATCCAGCTAGGTGATCCTATGCACCGCTCCTCTACCGAACGAAGCCGCACCGTGAGCCACTCATTTCTTTTTGCGAGGGATCCAACTCCACTCGACTGCATCAAACATAGCTTCCATATGCCTAATTTCTAGAAGGATAGGAAAAATTTCCCAAGCACGATTTTCATGCTTCCCATCAACACCAGCCTTGAGGACAAGGGAATCTGTCTCCATAGTAACCTTAAGATAATTAGACAGCAACGCCAACTTAAGCCCACCCAAAGCTGCTTCTGCCTTTGCCAGCAACACAGAATGACATATCATACTTTCTGCAGAACCACCGCATAGCAGTTCTTCCGAGTCACAGATCATCACTCCAAGACCAGAACGTTTGGTGTCCTTTCTCCAAGCCGCATTAAAATTAACTTTAAACCAACCTCTCCTTGGAGGTGACCAACGAGCAGAGAGGTTATCCATACTTAGATTGATGAATGAAGCAGGGGCAGTAGTTTTTTGAATCTTCATAAATAACTTTGTCGAAGAGGAGGCAGACCTCAAAATATCAATAGGCTCTAGTTTAACTCCTTAAAAAATAAAACGACACCTCCTTTTCCAAATAGCCCACAAGATAAAGCTTATATAGGTCAAGCACCAATTTTTATCTACTTTAGAAGATAACTCCATTTGGGTCAAGTTAAGAAACCACTGATCAAAAGTTCGAAAGCTTTGGGGATTGATTCTATAATTTAACTCAGAGCCAAACCAAACTGTTCGAACACAAGGGCACAACAAAAACAAATGTTCCTCTGATTCCTCCAATTCTTCACAGATAGGGCATAAAGGAGACTCCCTAATTTTTCTTCGAAAAAGATTCAGACATGTAGCGAGAGAATGAGAGAGCAGTCTCCAGAGGAACATTTTAATTTTTGGCTGAGAAACCACAACTCTTTCCACACCACCAGATTGATAATATGGGAAGAGTGAGCACTAACTCCAGACAATTTAGAGCATAGAGAATGAATTCTGTGATACCCCGACTTAACAGAGTATTGGCCATTAGCACTCCATGGCCAATATGATCTGGATTACCAACATTACCAATGGGAATGCTCCTAATTGCATCCATAGTTTCTCGATAAAGGACCATGCATACATTTTGGAAGTTCCATTGATGGGAGTCTTTGTCCATAATATCAGTCACCAACTGGGTTAAATTCGCATGGACAGAACTGGTAGGATGAGTGACACCACAACGAGGAGCACGAAGCCATTAATCCTTCCAAATATTAGTATTTTCACCACTCAAGGTCTGGACCTAGCATGATTTAGCACCTCATCTCTTCTTGCAATAAGACTTGCCCAAACCCAGGAGGCACGATGACCCTTCTTAGCTTTCCAAAAATCCACCTGCTGGAAATAGCGCGCTTTAAGAACTTGAGCCCATAGAGCGTTCGGGTTTTGGATTAATTGCCACCACTGTTTGTCGAGTAAGGCAAGGTTGAACTCTTGTAAGTCACGAAAACCTAACACACCATTCATCTTGCTCTTACACAAAGTGTGCCAAGATTTCCAATGCATACCTGAATCCTTTTCTTGATTTGCCCACCAAAATCTCGCAATATCACTGTTGATTTCTTTGCACAAGCTAGCAGGGATTGTCCTAGCCATAGTTTTAATGAGGAACTCTTTTCCCACTAATGAGAGAGAGCTAGATTTCCAGCCTTGCACTTTCTCATTCTTTCTCTGATATAACCAAGAGTTGATTTTTTTTTATCTTCCCCATATACATGGAAGACCCAGGTAGACCCCTGGATTAACAACACCTTTTATGCCAAAAACAGAATGTAACACCCCGACTCCAAAATTAACGTCTATTTTAATTGATTTAAAATAAATTACGAATTTACCTTTGGGGTAAGGGTAAATTGGTCATTTTCTTATCCGGAAGGATTTTGGGACCACGAATGGTATTTTTGGGTAGGTGGTACTGAGAGGAATTGGTAGACATGCGATAGACTTGAAACGGAGTTGTAACAAAAAAGTTACCAGCAAAACATTATCAGTGGTAAAACTGTAAATATTTTAAAAAGTTTGGTAAAAATCAGATTTTTTTCACCTAAGCTCTCTCTCTCCTCGCGCGCGCTCGACTCTCTCCCCGACACCGACTCTCTCTCTCTCTCCCCGACACCGACTCTCTCTCTCTCTCTCTCTCTTCGGTTCTCTCTGCACCGGCCACGGCCAGGCACGCCACCGGTCCCGATCAACTCGTCTCGACGTCCCGATCAAGGCTAGCCAGTTTTCCCCGTCGGAAACCACGAACTCCGACCACAAGCTCGACTGGTTTGAACCGGAGCTTTCCCGTCGTGGCGCCGCCGCCTCCGCTGCCCAAACCCAGTGAGTAAGGTATGGTTTCTCATCCATTTTCCGAGTTCTAGCTGACTGTTGTATAGGTTTGGACCGATTTATTGTCTAGAAAATTGATTAGAAAACCTAGGTTTTGGCTGGATTTCAAAGTAAAATTTTGGCCAGTTGCCACTCGAATTGGACCTTTCCATAGTTGAATGAAGTGATCTTGACCTTGAGTAGAAGCTAGGATAGGAAGGGTGAGCTTGGGTGTGGAGTTTTTTCGTCACCAGAATTACTCTACACACCCACGCGCTGCCGGCGCGTGTGGCGGCGCGTGGGCGAGGCTGGTGAAGATGCAATTTAACCCGATGAGATCCTTAGGTTGTCACGAGCGCATAGGAATTCGTGGATCTCAATTCGGATGTCGTTTGACTATCTAACGAATTTTCTCATATTGTGCGTTATCCGGGTTCGATAGGTTCTGACTGTTAGATCTTTTCCGAATTAAAATATGTTGTTCTAGGTATTCCTAGGACTGTATGGGACTTCAAGGATTATGAATTGGAGCCCCGGATGTTCCGATTCAATAATGCAAAGTTTGCGGGTTAGCGATAACCGTAAAATCACGAACGATTCATAAACCTGTAATCGGACTCTATGATACCTTCTTCAACGTGGACATATTGGGAATTTGGGAAATTAATATTTAATTTGTGATTTCCACTTCGACATACTTTTATATTAATTAAAGGTTCGTATCTCGAAATAGGTGTTTCGACTACACGTACTCAGCAGGCAGGACCCTCACGTGGTCAAGCAGCATGGGAATATTTGTGAGTGGACTTTGTTTTCAATCATATGCATGGTTTTATTGATGAAAGATTTTTGCATAATGTTTTAATGGCTTATTGAATATATTATATTCATGAGTTGAATGTGATGTTTGTATAGCGCTTGGCAATATATTGTGAGTTTGGCATTTTGGGTATTGAGAGTGTATTTTTATAAGGATTTGGGGGAAGTATATATATATATTCTCTATAGGCGAGATACTTGGGTTGTTAAGTGTGTTGTGAAAGAACTTGATTATGAGGGGTTGTGGAGAGAAGTTGTATGATTACACTATGTAAGTACCTTCCCCAGTTATTAGACTTTCCACATGCGACGTTGGATGTTTCGGCATGCGAGACACTTTCCATATGCGGTGTTGGATGTTCCGGCGTAAGGAAAGACTCTGTATAGTGTTTAGGGTCATCACCCATAGCGTTGGATGTTCCGGTGTGTGATGATCCAGTCTGTGCACGTAGGACATAGTTTGGGAGCTACACATGGCGTTGGATGTTCCGGTGTAGGAGCTTTGGAGTTTCGTCCCCCGGTTGGACCGCTCATCCCTAGACGCAAGATAGCACTTGGAAATCCTGCGGACTAGTCAAACGATCCCCCAGTTGGATTGTTTCCCCGGTACCTAGGTAGTGTGATGGGTATATCGTATAGCTATGTATAGTTATATTTATATATATATTTTTATGTATATGTATAGTTGAGTGAGTGAAGAATTAGAGTTTTTTAGTGGTTTGGCAGTAGATGATTTTTATTTTGAAGAGTTTTAAATGAATCATGTTTTGAGTAATTAATTATTGAATTGTGAACCTGCATGACTTGAGCATTATTTTTACGTGGTGGGGTTACTATATTGTTTTTAACTGCAAGTCTGGTTTTTGTCCACTCACATATTTTCTGTTTTGCGCCTCCCAGCCAGTAGTCACTCCAGGAAGCGTGCAAGTGGTGTACGAGGCTCGAACTGTGAATCTTCCTAGTTAGGATTTGAGTGATTTCTTCTACTCAACTGTTCTTGTAATCTAAATTCAGTAGATGCTCTGTTATCGCCCATAGTAGATTTTACTTGTGAGGCCGGAGGCCATTTTAGTATGACATGTTGAATTATGAAAGCATGCTGCTGGTTGAGATTTTTATTTTATGTATGTTACAGGTTGAAATTTTTTGTTGGGTTTGCATAAATTACAGGGGAGACTCTACCAAAATTTTGGTAGAAAGTCTGTGTTTCTTCGTAAGTGGGCCCGGTATCGGAAAGATTTCGGAACAAAGACTGGGTCCGCTTCAGTTTTCGGAAAATTCCAGGGCGGGTCCTGTCATAGAACAAATGCCAGCTTGCCTTTCCGTGGGAGTATTATAGCTATAAAAAATGCAAGATTTGTCAAAGTTGATCTCTTGCCCTGACGCATGGCAATATTCTTGAAAAAGCTTCTTCATTTAAAAATAATTTGATCTCTCCCCCCTGAAGAAAAACAGCGCGTCATCAGCAAAAAACAAATATGACAGAGTCGGACCTCACGACCCGGTTTGATCCCTTCTATAACTCCATCATTGACAAGTTTCCTTAGATTCTGGGACAAGGACAAATGATTAAAAATAGATACGGAGACAGAGGGTCTCCTTGTCTAAGGCCACGAGAAGGAGAGAAAAGAGCGCTAGCTTTGCCATTCAGCAGAACAAAGAATGAGACAGAGGAGATACAAGTCATCACTAGATGTATCCAAAAGTTACTGAAGCCCATTTTAGCCATAACAGCTCTCAAAAAATCCCATTCGACTCTGTCATAAGCCTTGCTCATATCCATCTTTAAGCTTGCTTGAAATTTGCTTCCTTTTCGTTTCAGCCTCAAGTAGTGATAAACCTCATGAGCAACCACAATATTATCCTGAATTTATCTTCCTTGAACAAAAGCATTCTGGGTATCCGAGATAATTGATGGAATGACCAGTTTTAGATGGTTGGGCAGCATCTTAGATAGAATCTTATAAGAACTATTGCAGAGACTAATAGGCCTGAATTGATTAGGAAACTCAGGAGCAATCACTTTAGGAATAAGAGCAATATACGTTTTGTTTAGCTCTTTGAGTTGAGACCGATCGCTAAACTAATCTGCAATAGCTGAATTCACAATGTCCTTCACTTCTTGCCAATATTTAAGATAAAAAAGACTTGGGAACCCATCTGGACCAGGAGACTTGAGGGAGCCTAATTGATGGGCTGCAATAGAAATCTCCTCCTCAGAAAAAGGAGCCACCAAAAGAGCGTTCATATCAGCATTGACAGTCTCAGGGATACAATCCAAAAAGGTACCCCAATTTCGATTACCAACAGAAGTGAACACTCGAGAGAAGTAATGTTTAAATTCAGGACCAATTAATTTGTCACCCAAAAGCCAAAAACCTCTCTCATTTTTTAGACGCAAAAATTTGTTCCTCTACCTACGTTGAATAGTTAAAGGGTGGAAGAAAAGAGTTTCTTGTCCCCAGCATTGAGCCAATTGACGTGCGATCTCTAACACCAATACAGTTCCTCCGCCTTCCATAGCTTTTCAAGATTAGCTTTTATTGACTCTTGTTGTTGCAAAGTGTTGTTGGAAGCCAACGACATATGAAATCTCTCGAGCTCCCTAAGCCTGCCTTGGATTTTTTATTTATTATTAGCTCCCATGTCGTGACGCCACTGGGTCAACTTCATTTTGCAGGTCATAAGTTTATGGTGCCACACTAAAATGCCCGATCCTTCATTTCCACTCCAACATCCTCTGATAAGCTCCTTACAATCTGGATCTTCCGTCCAACTAGCCTCAAAACGATAGGCTTTATTCCTTTTACCAGGGGAAGCGGAGTTGTCACTAATCAAGGGGACATGATCTGATCCTACTCTTAAGCTATACGAAATTTGAGTATTAGGCCAACAGAGCTAGGGATGGCAACGGGTCGGGTAGGGGCCGGGTATGACAATACCATCCCCATCCCCGCTCTTCATCCCCGCCCCCATTCCCAAACCCATCCCCGTTTATTAGGTTTCGAGGAATCCCCGTCCCCGTCCCCGTCGGGGGACTATCCCTCATACCTGCTCCGAATCCCCGATTTTTTTGCATAAAAAAATATTTATCATACATTTTAACATTAAGTTTCATATTAAATTATCATTCAACACATCCAAATTAACTATAAAGTTCAACTCAACTATTCAAAATCACATCAATATGAAATTCCATAGAAAATTAGGAAGAATTAGGAGAGGCAAGTTAACTTAGGATTAAACATAAATATTATAATTATATATTTATTTAAATATAAACATATATATTTTCGGGTCGGGTTCGAGGATGGGGACGCCAATACCATCTCCTCCCCATACTCGTCGGGGATTTTTCAAGTTCGGGGATCCCCATACCCAATACCCATTTAGCCCCGAAATTTCCCCCCATTAGGGTTGGGGACCTGACGGGGACCCGCCCCTACAGGGATTTTTGCCATCCCTAAACAAAGCACCCAATCAGCTTACCCAAGGGAACGAATCCAATCTTTCTCTAACTACAACATCATCAGTACACTTTTTCTCCCAAGTAAAGCATTGCCCACTGAAACCCAAATCAATCAACGAATTAGATTCCATAAACTCTAGAAGATATCGACGTCTTCTAGGATTCCAAGAGGCACCACCCTCTTTTTCAAAATTCCATAACACTTCATTCATATCACCACTAACAATCCATGGAATTTGATCCCCCTTATCCCACTCATAGATACACTCCTAGAAAGCAGTCTTCTCCGTATTATACAGAGTGCCATACAACCAAGTGAATCTTCCAAAGGTATGATCTGTATCAGATTTTACACAAGTATCAATCCAATTTTTGCTCTAGTCTAGTATTTCCACTTCCACCTAAGGTTTCCACCACAAACAAAGCCCACCAGCAGTCCTTATTGGGTCAACAACAAAACTTTTACAAAATCCACACTACCTCCTAATTTGATTCAATCTGTGTCTATTCATCCTTGTTCCCATAAGGAATAGAATAGTAGGGTTTTTGGAGTGAATCAACTCTTTTAAGTACAGAACTATCCTGGGGTTCCCCAAACCTTGACAGTTCCAGACTAGTTGTATCATTGATTCCGTGTGACTGTTGAAGGCCAGCCACCACGACCTTGAACCCTATTTCGCTCCTCAGAATTCAACTTGCTTCATCGTCTTTCAGCTTCTTCCATCTCTTTGGAGGAGTTAACAACCACATCTCGCAGACTTGTTTCACTTGTGGCACACATTTGGTGTTGGCCGACATTTCCTCCTCGCTCTCTAACTTTTCCTCCTTTATTTTTCTGATGAGCAATGTACCATCCTCTAGAGATACACCAAGACTAGGGCTCAAATTTAACTTGGCCTTTTTAACTGATGAAGTGGGTCTTCCTTCACCCATGAGTTTCTTTTTTCCTTTTCTCACAATTTCCTGATAAACTTGGTCATCCTCAAACGGGCCAGATTCCTCCATGTCAGCCACCACCTTAATACAAGGCTTATTGACTAGGAGGGAGGGGTCAATATGGGCTTGGAAGTTGGGCTCCCCCTGCTTCTCCAAAAGAGCTACACATGTGCCCCTATTCAAAGCCTATGGAGGAATAATATCTGGGTCACACCAATTTTGATTGAGCATGAGGTTTAGATGCATTAATGTCAATGTGCATTCTGAGAAAACCACGAAAACCCACTTCCTCGACATCTTCAATTTCCATAACAGAGGCAATCCGAGCACCTAGTTTCCTTGCAGTTCCCGACGAACACAGACTTCTTGGGAGTCCATGGGCTTGAACCCAAAAAATAGCACAATTTGGGACAATGTTGTCAAGTGAATGATAAATTGGCCAGCTTTTAACTGTAAAGATATTATCTTTGTTGAACCATGGATTACCATCAAACAATCTCCTAGCACTGCCTTGTCTCCTATACAGATGGAATAAACATTCTCTTTGGACCACATAACTTTGATCGTCCCCATATTACTCAATATTGCACGCAGCACATTCTTGACCAGTGACTGTGGTAATTCATGATCTACGATTAGTAGACACACCAGTGTGATCTGGTTTTTTATACTCTCTTCCACCTCACAGCTACCATCAAAGTGAAAGTTTAGCTCATCTATGTGCAAATCATCCCACTCACTATCTTGGACCTCCATGATAAGAACCAAAACTAAGATGGATCGAGATCCAACACAAGAAAAGCTCTTGAGAGATTTCACCAAAACAGAAAAGCAAGTATGCACTTACAACAAAACCATTCCAGCCATTTTTAAGAAAAAAAACCGTCATAGGAAAAGAAAATAGTTGGGATACCTTGTTAGCCTTATAGTTATATGGTGAAGTATACTAACAACAATGGTAGGTATTTATAGATAAAAAGTCCATAATTTTTTGGTAATTTTTAAAAAAGTTTTGAATTTTTTTCAAATTTTGTAATCCAAAAAAAAAAGGACAACAGTTGGATTTGTGGGAAAAAAAACAATCAAAGCGACCAGAACGAGCCACGTGGCGTGTTACTGTTGGTGGACGTCAGGGCTGACACCGGCGCAGGAAATTTCAAAATTCTTTTAACGTTGGTGCGTGCAACGCAAAGAAGCTGTCGGAAACCACCTCCCACCACAACCCAATCCCCATCCTCGCACTTCTTCCACCCAACCCAATAGTCCATGGATTAAAAAAATAAAAATTAAGAAAGCAAGCTCATTTAGGGATTCGACAGGTTTCTATAGTGTGTTGGTTATTTCTTTTTGGGTTTGTTGATAATCATTTGTACAGAAACCACAAAAGGAATAATCAGTTTTTGTTATTTCCAATGATTTCTTTATGTGGTTCTTGTTTTAGATTATCCAGGTGGCCAACCAAAACCCTTGGACGATTGGGTTGGGTGGTTGGTAGTGCAAGGTAGGAAGATTTGGGTTGTCGTGGGAGTCGGTTTCCTGCGTCTTTGGTTTTTTTTTTTAAAAAAAAAAAATTATTGCATAGGGCAAAAGTACAGCTCAAAAACAAAACACTATAATTTTTTTAAAATGACACATGGCATATTTTGAATGTAAGTACTACTAGCTGACGTGGTAACACAGTACCATTCTATAATTTCTTCTTACTAGCCTCTCTACACGTGCTTCAGCGCCTGTAAGATGCTTTTTTTTTTTGAAAAAAATTAATTTTATTTTAGAGGGAGAGGGAGAAAATGTAGAGAGAAGTGATATACTAAAGATAAATTTTCACCATGTTCATTCTTCTCTTAATCTTTGGTAGAACCACCTATTTATAGGCTTACAAGATAGGAGATTGAATACCATCATTTACAATATACCTATAAGTTACAAGCACTAATTACAAATACTTAGTGCATAGGTTACATAAAATCCAACGGTGGAATACTAAGAGGTATGGTGGTCATCCACTAACTCATGCATTTACAACACTCCCCCTTGGATGTCCACCATACAATGACATAGTTCCTTCATTAAAAACCTTGCTTGGAAAACCCAGTGGGACAAAACTGAAGCGAAGGGAAAAAGAGTGAAACTTTCTTCTGGATCATTGATATGGTGTTGGATGCGCTTATGTCGCCTCGTTAAAACCTTGCTAGGAAAATTCAGTGGGATAAAAACCTAATCGAAGGGAAAATAGTACAACACGCATACCAAAGACTAAGAGCTCTACAATATTCAAAACATACCCCCCCCTCCCCCACCCCCACAGAGTGTGAAGCAACTCAGTGAGGCTCCCAAATGTCATAGTGGATCAAATCAAAAGGAGCTACATATTTAATCAAACTGGAAGAATCAAAAACGATTTCAGGGATGCTTTTGGATAAAGCTTGGAGAGGGGCAACAGATGGGTGTTTAAGTTGTTGGTGCCAGAGGCTGGAATGGAGGTTGACATGGTGGACTAGGTGTGGGTTCTGTTGGCAGGTGATGTAGTAGAGCCCTTATGTTGCTTGACCAGGCCAATCATCGTCTTTGTAGCCACGTCCTGCACAACACAAAAATTAGGGAAGAATGTCACTATACATCCCAAAGCTTGAGTGAGTTTGCTAACAGAAAAAAGATTGACTCGGAATTTTGGTACATGTAGAACACCATCAAGAACTAAATCCTTCATCAATTTAACAGAACCAATCGATGTGATTTTAGCATACCAACCGTCAGGTAATTCAACAAAGTCATTTTGTGATGGAGTCATGTGATTCGAGGGCACGGAATGGGATATGTGATCAGTTGCCCCACTATCCACTATCCAATATAGAGTGGAGTGAGATGCACGTACTGTGTTATAACATGTAGGGGTAACAATACATGTGGCATTAGCAAAAGGTGGTGTATTACCATTCTCTTTGCGAAGCAGCGCCATGAGTTAAGTGTACTCCTCTGTGGTGAATGCGGGCTTCTCATTAGGAGTGGTAGTCGGTGCCTGTACATGCATGATAAAGTGCACACATGCATGATAAAGTGCCATGGTAGGAAGTAGGGGTGGGCATCGGGACCGGAAAACCGGAACACTGAACCGAATCGGTGAAAAAAAATCGGTTGACCAAAAAAGTCAACAAACTAGACCGGAACTGAACTAAACTGGTTCCAACCAGTTCCGTTTATGATTTTACACCCCACCAGACCGGACCGGACCGATCATATATATATTTTTATTTTTACAAAATTTTAAAATATAATGCCATATTTTAAATTTTATAATCACTATTTTTCCAAGTTCAACTTCAAAAAATTTCTAAATGTATGAATTAGATTATTTGTTAATTTTTAAGCCAAAAAAAAAGTTATTTATTATAATTTTTTTAAAAAAAATTAAAAAAAATTTTTTTTGGAAAAAAATTTACAAAAATAATAAATTAATAATCCGGTTCAAAATCGGAACCGGCCGATTTTTGAAATTTTTTTGCCTAAACCGGACTGGTTAAATAGTACCGATTCCGATTCCAGTTTGAGGTGAGAATCGGACCAAACCGGACCACGCCCACCCCTAATAGGAAGACAACTCATCCCAAAGTGCCTTCATCTTGGTGTAATAAGCCGAGGCAAATTGGTGTCCCTTTCGATTTTCAACAATTTCTTGTTGGATTTGGTAAATTTTGGAATCATTGCCTTTTGAAAACCTCTCTTTGAGGTAATTCCAAACTTCAGAAACTGTTTCGGCATAGATCACGCTGCCGGCAATGTTCGGATGTATTGAATTCAAGATCCAAGACAATACTATGTCTTGCTAAATGGACTGTTTTGCATCTGTAGATGCTGGGGATTTGACAGACCCATCGACAAAGCCAATTTTATTCTTTGCGCTAAGATTGAGACGCATTGATCGACTCCATTGCCCATAGTTGTAACCTTCAAGAAGCCTGGAGACCAAAACAATTCAAGGATGATCCAAGTGATGCAAGGTGAGCGGATCCGAAACATCAATTGATTTCTCTATGGATTTTGCTTCACCCATCTTGTTGTGTTGTGTTGTAGCAGAAGGTGTTTGGGTTTCTAGAGTCACCACTATGGGTAAATTACTCAAATGGTCCTAAAACTTACACTCAATTTATATTTTGGTCCCTCAATTAAATTATTCGTTCAAATGGTCCATCAACTCTATATTATTCACTCCATTGGTCCTACCGTTACATTCTATCAATACTTCCGTTAAATATGAGGGCAAATTGGTCATTATTTTTCCTAAAATTAGGTTAAATCTAACAGAAAATTAGACAGTAGGACCACTGGTGCGAATAATATAGAGTTGGTGGACCATTTGAATAATTAATTTAGTTGAGGGACCAAAATGTAAATCATGTATAGGTTTGAGGACCATTTGAGTAATTTACCCTATAAATATTTTAGACTATGGTGGCTAGTGAGTGTTTTAGTTTTTATTTTTTATTTTATTTTATCGGAACTGAACGATGTTATATCGGAGTTAAGTAGGTAGACACTTGTCAAAAAATTAGAGAAAGGACATGGAGGGACATTGAAAATTGGGACAGCAGATCTGCTCCCCTTCCTAGCTGTTGTGTGATTCGAAATGCGGTTGCACCACTCTATCTATTTAAGCTGTCTTGGCCAGGTAGGCAATTTGTAAAGATCTGACTTGAGGTTTTTCAGGTCACCCTGTCTTGTATACTTCTTCAGTTCTAATATTTCCACCAAATATACCACCGAGGGTGGCATGAAAGGGTATATGAAAGAGATGTGGCTTGTCTTGTTAGATGCTTCTTTCAAGGAAACTGCAGACTTGATAAAACTCTATATATCATAAATGTATATTGGTAAGGAAGATGACGTTAAATCAATACAGCTTTTAGGCAAAAAGGTTCAACTAGTTTGATGGCAAAAAGGTTTTGTGCAGACAAAGACTAGAGTTACTCATGCTTTCCTTTTCTTCCCAGTCTTGATATAATTTCCTAGAGATAAGCTGCCTCACAAGGATTTGCTATCGAAACCCTTGTACAAAATATTCTTCCTCATCGTTCAAAGTAATAATACCGTCATCAAAAACAAATTTGGAAGTCTTTTATATGATTTCATTTACTTGTAGCAAATATATAGTCAGATCAGTTAGTGTTTAATACCTTCTTAAGTTAAGTAGTGTACAATAGACTATCAAGGGCCACTAGTAATCTATAGTCCAACACCAATATATATTGTTCCCAACTTAACAATTTAGGTTTAATATTGTGAGTAGAATTAGACTCCATGAACTCATCCAGGTTGTCTATGTATTGGTTTGGGTAATATGGCTGGGTGTGGAGGTTGATAGGGTGGTGTGTTGTTGGAGAGAGAGAGAGAGAGAGAGAGAGAGAGAGAGAGAGAGAGAGAGAGAGAGAGAGAGAGAGAGAGAGAGAGAGAGAGAAGAGGGAAGAGTGCATGTGGTAGATTGTGATATTATCTGACCACGTCTAGTAGTTAAATTGCTACTTTCAACTTCGAATCATTATCTGGCGGAAGTGCTGATGTGGGGTTGAACTATTTACTCCACAACTTACTCAAATTGACTTGGAAATCTTTGCATGCATGATCGTCGTGTATCATTGACTTTAGAACTCTTTTTTTTATTTGTCACACTTGGAAAAAAGTAACAACTAATTTCCAACTCCATCAGCAGCCCAAATTGACTTGGAAATCTTTGCATGCATGATCGTCGTGTATCATTGACTTTAGAACTCTTTTTTTTCTTTATCAGATTTGGAAAAAAGTAACAATTAATTTCCAACTCCATCAGCAGCCCGCGTTTTCCTCCTTTCCAGCTGCTTCACATTGCTCGTTTACTCTTTTTGGACAAAAGGCCATCATTCCTTCCCTTTAACAGTTTGCCCACGTGAGTTGCTGCACTGCCCAACCAAAGAACCATTATTTCTTCTTTCAAAGGTTGCTGCCTGTGGGAGCGCTTTTTCGTCCTACGGGAATATTCTCTAAGATTTGTCTTCCTCTTCGTCGTCTCCTTCTCCTTGCAAAATAAATTCAAATAAGAGGACCACACCCAGGGGGATGTTGGCCAAAGACCCTCCGATACCTAAGTTAGTCCAATTGATTTGTAGAGAAACAATAACTAAGAAGGGTATAGAGATGTGTTTATGGTGTAAACCAGGTAGCCGGAGCCTTATGTAAAAGAGAGAGAGAGAGAGAGAGAGAGGGAGAGAGAGAGAGAGGAGGCGGCAAGGAAGAGATTTTTTACAGAGTTTTTGTGAGCTTTGAATGGCTTACCCCATTTCTTGCATAGCCTTGTATTTATAGAGCCTCGTAGGGTGGAGAAAAATAATCCTTGTTGGGAAAGGAATTATTTTTCTGATTTTAGAAGATTTAAATCAATTAATGGAAGGAACTATTTGACCTAGGGTTTGCTAAAATTAGGTTACCACAAATGCCCCCTAGCTTCTGCATGGCGCGTGGTGACATGTAGGAGATGTGGATTGATTGTTGGGCTGTCCAACTGTGTCTGGGCTTCCTTAAGTGAGTTAGACTCCTTTTGCAAATTGGGTTCCTAATTGGAATGGGCTTTTGACTATTCTTGGAGTTGGGTTACCAATAGGAATGGGCTTGCCATTCCTTCTTGACTTAGGATGCCTAACCTGTGTAAATGCAGGGCTTCTCTTCACTTTCTTCACATCGCAAACTTAACTTCTCTACTTTCTAGCTTGAGAGAGGTTTTGGAGAATTTGTACTGCTTGTTGAAGAGAGGAGTCGCCATGCATCGCAAGGTAAGCCGAACACGTATAATTCTTTTTCTTCATCTTTTCTTCTTTTTTGCGGCTAAGGCCAGCTGGGGGAAGCCCAGCTAGTTGTCATCGTGACAGGCGATGGTTGGTAGTGGGCGGCAGCTGTGGTGGAGCAGGAGAGCGCAGATGGACTAGCTGTTGCCTATCGTCGCAGGTATGGGTTGGATCATGCTGGGCCTCATACGTTGCAGGCCACGTCAATTGAGCGAGTATTGGGAGGAGGTTGATGATCTGCCCCCTGCCCAAGATGTTGAGAATGGAAGCAGAACCTTCCAGACTTTGATGATCTGCCTACAGAATAGGAGGAGTGTTCTGATGAACCCCCCTCAAAGAGAAAGGTTGATGTCAAGTCTTCAAGAAATGGAGTTGCGGCTTCGTGGGCGAAAGATGTATCTCCGTTGAGGAAGAAACCAAGGCTTTCTTCTGCTGAGAAGACATAAGTAGGAGCTACTCCCCCTTCATCTGCTAGGGTTAAGCACATCTGTCTGTGCAATCAGCAAGAAGGTTGGCAGTATGCGAAACACTCAGAACGTCCCACTCAAGCCTCCTGCAAACAAGCTTGGAAGCCGTGATCCGCTCCGAGAAGTGGTCCGCTCGCGAACTAGTTCACCTACTGAGAGGCAAAGCGATGTTGGTATTCCTCTTCGAAGTAGATAGACGTTTGCACCAGTTAAGGAATGGAGATCGAACTGGGAGGTCTGCTCATGTTAACAAGCGTGGAGTTGATTCAGCGTCGTTGATTCATTTGGAGGTGAGGATGGTGGCAGCTATGAAGGTGAAAGAGTCATCTACCCAGGTGAAGGGTTCTTCTGCAATGTCAGTGGCTGATCTTAAGGTGGACAAGTCCAATCCTACAAGGGATGCAGATGTGTTTGATCTGCTGAAGGCGAACCCCATGTCAAGCCCGTCTACCTGTTCAAGTTGATTGATCATATCCGTTAAGCTGGCGATCTTGATACCTTCACAATTCTTCCTTTGGAAAAACACAGGGAAGCAACATTTCATCTGCTTCAAAAAGGAGTAGTTTTCGCTGCTGAGACTATCCGAAACTCTTCTGCTGTTGCCCCATCTTCTACTTAGCTAAGCGAGTTGAGGAAGAAGAATGCTGAATTGATGAGCAAGCTCTCTGCCGAGCAGATCCATTATGAGAAGAAGACGTCTGATTTGAGGGCGATGATATCTAAGCTGAAAAGCTCCTTTGCCGAGAAAGATTCTGAGCTTAGCACTTTTGCTGCTGACTGGGCTAGTCGAAAAGATGCCCACTTCAGTCTTAAGCGTAAGAATGTTGACATCTCTCTCACTATGACAAGCTCCTGGCTAGACTTCGCATCCACCACAAGTTTGTTGAAAAATCCAAGTCCAAAACCATCATAGATGCATACAAGTTGGGCTACATGCACAACGCCGATTGAAGATGGAGACATCAAGATGCTCTGCCCTGACTTGTTCCATGTGCAAGGTGAGCAGGTTAATGCTGTGAACAAGGAAGTAACTAAAGAGCAGGTGGCTGAAGAGGCGGTAGCTAAAGAAGATAGAGTAGAGGACACAGTTGATGAGATAGTGGCAGATGTCCCGGAGCAGGCAGGTGGAGCTGTTGAAGGCGTGGATGATCAGGTGGATGCCGAAGAGGCTGTAGATCAGAGGTCTCCTGCAGGCGTCTTGGAGTATATAAGACTTCTTTATTTCTTTTCAGCTTTCCTAGTCTGCTTTCTTGTTTAGAATAATTGGTCTTGTTTGACCATCTTCTTTTTGTTGAACTTGGCCGATTGGTTAGCTTGTTATGGAAATTTCAGTTATTTTTTTAACTTTAATTTACATATTGACTTGTGAACAGCTTGAGTAACTAGCCTGTATTTTGATTTCACATCTCCCTTTAGAGATTTATGAGTGCCAGGGTCCCCCTTGAGGGACTCCTAGCGTGCTCTGTATATCCCATAGGATAGTTTCCCATAGGAAGTTGGCAAGTGTCAGGGTCCCCCTTGAGGGACTCCAGACGTGTTCTGCACAACCCGTAAGATGCTTTGGTGGTTGCCTTGTGTTTCCCGAAGGAAGCTGCTTATGGGCAAATGCATGACTATCCTGCCCTCCTCAAGAAATGGATAGGACCCTGGATACCTCCCTTAGGAAATTCCTAGCACTCCCTGTGTCTCCCTTAGGACGCTTCTTTGCGGGTTGCATCTCCCATAGGACGCTTCTAGTAGTCACCTTGCATTTCCCTTAGGACGCTCCTTATGGGCAATTGTGTGACTATCCTACCTCCTTTAGGAATGGATAGGAACCTGGATACTTCCCGCAGGAAGCATGGAGACCTCCTTTTAAGAAATTCCTGGCGCACTTTACGTCTCCCTTAGGATGCTGCTTTGCGGGCTGCATCTCCTGAAGGACGATTCTGGTTGTCGCTCTACGTCTCCTTTAGGACGCTCCTTGTGGGCAACTGTGTGACTATCCTGCCTCCTTTAGGAAACTGATAGGAACCTGGATACCTCCCTTAGAAAGCAAGGAGACTTCATTTTGGGAAATTCCTAGCGCACCCTACGTCTTCCTTAGGACCCTTCTTTGCAGGATGCGTCTCCTAAAATACTCTTCTGGTCATCGCCCTGCATCTCCCTTAGGATGCTCCTTATGGGCGAATGTTTTGCGGTGATCTGCTTGCCAATGAACTGTGAGCCATTGTCCGTAACCAGTGACTGTAGGCAGCCAAACCAGCATATGATGTTTCTCCAGATAAATCACTCTACATCGGCTTCTTTGGTAGATGATAGAGCTTCGGCCTCGATCCATTTAGTGAATAGTCGGTAGCGACGATCATCATGTCTTTCTTGGCAGGTGTCGGTGGCAAGGAACCCACTAGGACAATGGCCCATTGCATGAATGGCCATGGACTGTTTTGCGGATGGTAGACTTCGGCAGGCCGGTTAAGGATCGGCTTATATTGCTAGCAGCGATCACATTTCTTGACATATTCGATGGAGTCATGTCGCATGGTAGGCCAGTAGTAGCCTATGTTTAGAGCCTTCTGGGCGAGTGACTGCCCCCAGAGTGGTTGTCACACTCGCTGTCATGAATTTTGTAGAGAACCTTAAGTGTTTGAGGATACTTTATGTAGGTGAGATGAGGGTTGGAGTATGATCTGCGGATGAGCTTGTTACCGGGCATCTAGTATCTCGCGGCCTTCTGCATGACCTTTCTAGCTTCGGACTTGTCCAATGGCAGGTTTTCATTCATCAAGAAGTTGACGACAGGATCTTGCCAGCTGGGGTCCTCGTCAATTTGCATTGTGTCTATCGGCTCTATTTCTTCATTGCTTGGTAGGTCAAGGTGTTCGACAAGGATGGAACGTCTGAACTGGATATCCAGCGCTGACCCTAGGCTTGTCAGTGCGTCTGCATGCGTGTTCTTTGCCCGGGGTACTCGTTGGATGGTAAAGGTAGGAAACGTCTTCAATAGCTCTTGGACTTTGTCAAGGTACATGTAAGATCCCACATCGACCAACGGAGAGGGGGTGATGTGCCTTATATGTGCACACCCGCATCCATCTTGCACGAGGCCTTTTGGGAGCTCACTGGCTTCGGAGTCATGGGAACTCCGAAGTTAAGCGAGTTGGGGGCCAGAGCAATCCCAGGATGGGTGACCCACTGGGAAGTTGCTCGTGAGCTCCCAAAAATAAAACCGTGAGGGCCAGAGAGGGGGGGCCCAAAGCGGACAATATCGTGCTACAACGGAGCCGATCCCTGGATGTGACAAGTGGCTTTGGGGTCACACTGCCGTGTGGTGCGAGTGTGCCGACGTGGACGTCGGGCCCTTAAGGGGGGTGGATTGTGGGATCTTACAATAGATGGATGCGGGTGTGCACATATAAGGCACATCACCCCCTTTCCGTTGGTCGATGTGGGATCTTACAGTACAAGATTATCTTTGGGTGCTTTGCCATGTATTCACCTAAGGCTTGATTCGTGGTCAACTGGGAATCTGAGTAGATGGTGTAACACCCCGACTTCAAATTTAATCCCTTATTTAAATTCTTTAAGTGAAATTACAAATTTACCCTTGGGGTAGGGGTATTCTGGTCATTTTCTTACCCAAAAAGAGTTTGGGGCAGTGCTTGGTATTTTTGGGTAGATCGTACTGAGATGAGTCCTTAGACACGTAGTGGGCTCAATTCGGAGTTATAACGAAGAAGTTACGGGCAAAACATCACCAATGGTAAAATCGTAAATATTTAAAAATGGGTTTTTAATAAAAAAAAAAACCTGAAAACCCCCCTCTCTCTCTCTCTGTCCCCCGTTGCCAATAGCCCTCCCTCCCCTTCGTTTTTCACAGCCGCCACCCTCCAAGGCTGTCGCCGCCACCACATCCATGACCGACCTCGAGACCGGTCCCGTTCGAACCGCCACCTCTCCCTCGTCCTTTCTCGATTGGTCTCAGCCATCCCCGTCCATTGTGCTCGTCGGAATCCGTCGAAAAATAGCCTGTTTTGACAAAACTTCTCACGGCATGATCTCTCTCCTCCGGCCACCAATTCAGTCAGGTGAGGTATGGATTTCTAGCTATTTTCCATGCTCTAGCTGATGGTTGGGTAGGATGAATCGATTTTGAGCTAAGTCGCTCGATTTTGGATTTAGGTTTCGGCCAGTTTTGGGATATCGATTCCGGCCACTTCCGGTCAGTTTTTGGGGTAACAGAAGTGGCTCCAAATAGGGTGTTATACCTAGGTAGGAGTTTGGAGCCGTGGTTTTGAGATTTTTCGGCGGTGCGTAATCGCTTTGGGTACCCATGCGATGCCGACGTGTGGGCACTGTAGAAAAAGGGCACTATGTCCCGATGTAATCTCCTGGTTCTCACGAGTGTATAGATGTGCTCGGATGTCAATTTGGATACCGTTTGACTCTCGAACGGATATCGCCTATTGCACGTTGAATGGTCTCGAATTTAATGTATGTTAATCTAGATATTTCTTGGATCATGTAGGAATTCACGGATCGTGAATCGGAGCCCCGAATGTTCCGATTTAATAATTTAAAGTTTATGTTTATAATAACCGTCAGATCGTGCAATCGTGAGCGATCTGGCCGTCCGATATAGACCAAACTTGCCGGATGAGTGTTCTATAATTTGTAGAACTCGTAGGAACTTTCGGATCAGAATTTGGAGGTTGTGGGCCCCGTGTGCACGTTTGACCAAGTTTGGGTAGTTTGACCCCTAGTTGACCGTGAGTCTTCCGAGGTAGTTTTGCCTTCCTAGGAGAATTATAATGACCCTAGTGACAGGTCTTGAGCATTGTTGAGTTTTGTTGATGATGTAGGATTAGAATATTAATTTCTTGTTTTGAATTCGAGGATTATCAGATGCTAGATTATGGGTGAGGTTTATACAACTTTAGAACTTAATATATATTTATATATATATTTTTAAAGGTATAAAAAGAGTTTAGAATGTCAGTTTGAAGTGCTATACGCACTACACTAGGTACCTCCCCGAATTTTGATTACATTATAAGTACCACCCTGTGCTTGTTAGGTCTCACGTGGCGTAGGTTATCCGGCATGCTGACAGACCGCATACGTGGTGTTGGTAGTACTGGCGTATGAGAAGATTATGTGATAGTATGTTGAGGTCGCACGTGGCGTAGGTTATCTGGCTTGTTGACAGACCTCATACGTGGCATTGGTAGTACCGGCGTATGGGGAGATATTGTGATATGATGTTGAGGTCTTGTGTGGCATAGGATTTTCCGGCGTTGAGACAAACCCCATATGTGGCGTTGGAATTTTTGACATATGGGGAGATTATATGATTGTTAGGTCCCATATGGCGTAGGTTATCCAGCGTGTGGACAGACCCCATACGTGGCGTTGGTAGTACCGGCTATGGGGAGGTTATGTGATAGTATGTTGAGGTCGCACTTGACGTAGGTTATCAGGCGTATTGACGGACGCAATACGTGGCGTTGGTAGTACCGGCGTATGGGGAGATATTGTGATATGATGAGGTCTCGCGTAGCGTAGGATTTTCCGGCGTTGAGACATACCCCGTATGCGGCGTTGGAATTTTTGGTATATAGGGAGACTATATGATTGTTAGGTCTCACGTGGCGTAGGTTATCCGGCGTGCGGACAGACCCCATACGTGGCGTTGGTAGTACCGGCGTATAGGGAGATTATGTGATAGTATGTTGAGGTCGCACGTGATGTAGGTTATCCGGCGTGTTGACAGACCCCATACGTGGCGTTGGTAGTACCAGCGTATGGGGAGATATTGTGAATAATAGAGAGATGAATAAAGGTATTGTATGTGTTTGGAATCGGATTTTAGTGGGAAGAACTACGCGTGGCTTGATCCCTTAATAAGGGTACGTAGGCAGCCTAGGATAGTGCCTAGGTGCAGCCACAGGTTAAACTTTACTTGTATATTATTGAGTATGATGCGGACCTTGCCGTTGGTCCTGCTATTTGGGTGAGAACGAAGTGTGTTTGTGTTAGGAGGTTAAAACCTCGTATGTTGGCTGTTGAGAAAATTAAATGTAGTGGATTGCTTTGACATTCTTAAGTGTGATTGAATTTATTGTTTTTCTTGTTTAAGGTATGAATTGATTTGATCACGTACTTGGTGGTTTGTTGCGAATAATTGGAAGGCCGAAGGCCGTTTATGTAAATTGCATGAAATTATATTATGCGTGCTGCCAGTTGTGGATATAAAAATGTGTTTTATGCAGGTTGAAGTTTTGAGCAATGTTCAATTTACAGGGAAGACTCTGCCGAAATTTCAGTAGCAGGTCTCGTGCCTTTATTCCTTTTTGGGAAAAAGGATATAGTTTTAGAAGGGGGCCCGACATCGGGGTGATGTCGGGAATTTTCACAGGATTTGTCTCGGGTTTCGGAAAATTTGGGGCGGGTCCTGTAAGCTTGGTATCAGAGTTTTAGGTTCAATTTCCTGTGGACCCTGCACCTTGTGTGCATCCTTAAATTGTGGGCATCATAAGGGGTTCCATCTCGGAATGACACAATTTCGACGCTGAGGATGTCACAAATGGTATTTGAGTTGCTTTGTAAATTGGTAGCCATGGAAAACACATGGAACCTTATGTTTGGAATTGCAAGGGAACATTAAGGGAAATATGGGGAGAGGTAGTATAGTAGTGAGTAGAGATCTTTAGGCTTACTTACTACTGAACTCCCGTCGTGGTGGTTAGTATGGAAGGGTGATAGAGGTTATAGACTTTGTGAAGGAGCATGGTGGTACACTGACAAGTAGTTAGTAGAGTGAATTTAAGTTCCAAGAAAAGTTCATTATGAACTAGGATGAATTATTGCTTTGATGTCGCTGATTTTAGGGGTATCACCTCCGATTGATCATAGTAACCATGCGTGGGCTTCGCATGAGGTTCTTTGACCTTGTTCGAATTTGGGTATAGATAATTACACTTAAGGGTGTCACGTTTCTAGAAACGCACGTTTCTAGAAACGTGTCTATCCAAATTGTCATATCTCAATATCCTATGGAAGGAAAGCTGAAAAGCTGGAAGTACTGGATCTACGGAGGTGAGATAAAGATTGTTGGGAACTTTCGAAAGTCAAATTATTTCCCAAAGGGAAATACGGGAGAGAAATATTAAAGAAATTTCTTTGGATAAGTCACATGGGAATGATGGAGTTGTGAGTTCGACCAAAGGAGGGTTGTGACAAATTAAAATTGAGAAGTAGTGGTGATGGTAATTCCAACCCTCGGTAATTGGTATAGATATGCAACTATGAAGATCAATTAATTTGATGTTTTTAGAGAATTGTCATTCTCAAGTGAAGACATCATTGCTTCTACAAGAGAGAAGAAGGAAGCAGAAGTAGAGCTGGAGCTTTACCACAGATAGAGGTTGTTCCAGAAGTTCCGGAGGATTGTGAACAGGAACCAGAAGTTTTGCATGGGGCAACACCTGTACCTACTGTACAGTTGGATGCTCCTATGATAAAGTTGTCCGCTGAGTTCGTATAGGCGGGAGAATATGGAGCTGCTCAACATGTTTCTAGGGATCCTCCATTGCCTGAATATGTTGCTAATTTTCGACTGTGTGCCTTAAGCATTGAGTCGAAGATACTAAGAGCACGACCTTTCTTTGGGAAGAGTAACTTCCTAGGGTTTGCTAAAATTAGGTTCCCACATTGCCCTCCACCAAATAAAATAATGCCAAAGTCACATTCTTTTATACCAAGTGTGTTGGAGAAATTTTGGTTTATGGATGCTACTTTTCCTGCAAAACATCATACGAAATAATTATTAGAAAATTGTTATTTACGTTGATATAGTAGATTAAATAAAATCAAAGAAACTACTGCAAGATACTTATCTTTTGGGATGTAGAAGATCATTCTCCCTGATACTTGAGTAGAGTAATAGTTTTAGGTTGAGGCGTGTCTTCACTGTCCTTAAGAGTAGATTTCACCCTTCGGAGACAATGTCTCGGTGTAGCAAGGTTGTATGATACCCTACCATCCAGTGTAACACCCCGACCCCAAATTTCCCCAAATGTTACCCTTATTTAATTATTTAAGGGTATTTTAGTCATATTTTTAACCGGAGAGAGTTTGGGACCGCGACTTGTATTTTTGGATAGGTCGTACTGAGACGAGTTCATAGACACGTAGTGGGCTCGAATCGGAGTTGTAACGAGAGAGATATGGTCAAAAGAAACCCAGTGGCATAATCGTAAATATTTCGAAATGGGATTTTTATAAAAATCTGGTTTTTTCTCTCTCTCCCCCGCGGGTCTCTCTCTCTCCTCTCCCTCGCGCGCGACAGCCGGCCACGTTTTGGCCGGCCGTGCTCTCCTCCGGCCACCAATGGCGACGGGACCGGTACCAAAATGACCGGGCCGTCGTCCTCTTCCTACCCCAGCCAGCCCCGCCTCCAGCCGCCGCGGTTTCGCCGGAATTTGGAGAAGAAGCGGCGGATGTCGCCGGAACTTCAACGCCGTCGATCTCCCTCCTCCGGCCACCAATTCCGTCGACCCAGGTATGGATTTTGAACCTCTCAAGCTGCTCTAGCTGATGGTTGGGTAGGATTAGATCGATTCTTAGCGTAGATTACTCGATTTTCGAATTGAAAATCGGCCGAAACTTCGGCCGCCGTGATTGGCCATTTCCGGCCACTTTTTGGGGTAGGTCCAAGAACAAAAGTGGCTCCAAATAGGGTGTTATACCTAGGGTAGGAGTTTGGAGCCGAGATGTTGAGATTTTCCGGCGAAGCGTTATCGCTTTGGGCACCCACGCGCTGCCGGCGCGTGCGGCGGCGCGTGGGCACTGTAGAAAAAGTAGCGATGTGTTCCGATGAGATCCTTAGGTTGTCACGAGTGCGTAGGATTTCGCGGATCTCAATTCGGACGTCGTTTGACTATCAAACGGATAATCGCATATTATGCGTTATCCGGGTTCGATAGGTTGGGACCGTCGGATGGTCCCAAATTTAATATATGTTAATCTAGGTATTTCTAGGATCGTGTAGGAATTCACGGATCGTGAATCGGAGCCCCGGATGTTCCGAATAATAATTTTAAAGTTTATATTTTATATTAATTGTCAGATCGTGCGATCGTGAACAATCCGACCGTCCGATCTGAACCAAACTCGCAGGACAAGTGTCCTATACCTGGTAGAACCCATAGGGACTTTCGGATTGGAAATTGGAGGTCGTGGGTTCTGCAGGTCCGGTTGGCTAGGGTTAGAGTAGTTTGACCCTTGGTTGACCGTGAGTATCCCGGAGTAATCTCACCTTTCTAGGGGGGGATTATCGGGAGCTAGACTATTGTGGAGGGTTACACAATATAAGAATTAATTTATATAATTATAAACATATATGGTTGTACAAGGGTACAACAGAGTCTAGAATGTCAGTTTGGAGTGCTATACGCACTACTTTAGGTACCTCCTCGGATTTTGGATTCGCTACAAGCACCATCAAGTGAAAGTTAGGTCCCGCGTGGCGTAGGTTATCCGGCGTTGGGACAGACCCCATACGTGGCGTTGGTTGTACCGGCGTATGGGGAGATTTGCAATATGATGTTCAGGTCTCACGTGGCGTAGGTTATCCGGCGTTGAGACAGGCCCCGTACGTGGCGTTGGTTGTACCGGCGTACGGGGAGATTATGTGATATGATGTTGAGGTCCCGCGTGGCGTAGGTTATCCGGCGTTGGGACATGCCCCATACGTGGCGTTGGTTGTACCGGCGTATGGGGAGTTATGTGATATGATGTGCAGGTCTCACGTGGCGTAGGTTATCCGGCGTTGAGACAGACCCCATACGTGGTGTTGGTGGTACTGGCGTATGGGGAGATATAATGATAGTATGGCATGGTCGCACGTGGCGTAGGTTATCCGGCTTGTTGACAGGCCCCATACGTGGCGTTGGTTGTACCGGCGTATGGGGAGAATATGTGAAATACAGATAAATGAAATAAGGTATCGCCCAAGTGTGGAATTGGGTTCTAGGGAAGAACTACGTGTGACTTGATCCCTCAAGGAGGGTACGTAGGCAGCCTAAGGTTATTGGGTGCAGCCGCAGACTAAATATTAGTCATAAATTGTAATTGAATTGTTTGGCAGTTGTTTGAGAATTATTGGAAGGCCGAAGGCCATTTATGAAAATTTGCATGAAATTATATTGTGCATGCTGCCAGTTGGGAATATTAAATGCGTTTTTATGCAGGTTGAAATTTTGGGAAATGTCCAATTTATAGGGGAGACTCTGCCGAAATTTCGGCAAGAAGTCTCGGTCTTTAGTGATTGGGTCTGACATCGGAGTGATGTCAGGAATTCCAAAGGGTTCGTCTCGGGTTTTGAGAAAATTCGGGGCGGGTCCTTAAAAATCCAGGATACAACAACCTATGACAATCATATAGAGTCGGCCTTGGCCCAGGGCCCAAAACTGTGGGTGGCACAAAAATATGGTTTTTTAAGCCTATATATTTACATTTGTTTTTTATATAAAAAACCCAAAACCGTTAGTGTCCTAGAAGGAAGTAGATGTAATCATTAATCATGGTAGCACCAAATCTCTTTGAGATTCTCTAGGAAACTAAATATAAATTATATAATATAATATTTCAAAGAACAAAAATTGATGAAACTAAACATATGGAAACAAAGAGTTCTCAAAAAAAAATTTAAAAGAAACCAAACAAACGTTCTTATCTTAGACAAAAAAAAGACCTGGCAGTGGCAGCAACACACATTGGAAAGCTTTAGCAATTTGAAGGTCTTTTCTTTGTGTCATTCTTTTTTATAAATAGATGTATAATAGGAATTTTGTGAGAGACATCTTTGTTAATTTATTTTTCTTTTTATTTGATTTAACAAAAAACTCAACAGAGATTCTTGTTCTTCACAATTAGAAATTTGAAGTTTCAAGTTGAAGAAAAAAATGCTCAAAATCCTAGTTTTATTGTTATTGTTCGTGTTTTTATAAAAATTAAAAATTGTTACCTAATAAAATTAATTTGTTGATAAAAAAAATTTGTAATTTTAGTTTTTAATTTGTCTAAAAGGGCACTCTCTAGAAATTCACCCTAGGCCTTAGAAAATCCAGGACCGGCTCTACCCTCATAAGCGTACACTTGCAATACTTGGGTCGGATGAGCAACTCGAATCTTTCCTTGATAAAAGAAAACAAATTGGAACACAAACTCAAGAATGTGGAGGAGAAAATAATGAAGAAAGGTGCCAAAAATATCTCTCCAACGCTTTTCTTTTTGGTGTGTATTGACTCCGGTGAATGTTGGGTTATTAAGAAAGCAATTAAACCACATTTGCACGTTAAGAACAAAACTGAAGGCTATTGCTCAAATAGTAAAATCTGATCCCAACTGAGCAATTAACTCATGCAATAAAGTTTTGGAATCAAAACCTTCAACCACTATTGTAAAACCAAAGGCATTTAACTTATTTAAATGATAAAATAAAATGATACAAAAAGTTAATGGAAATAAACCAATAAAGACCACAAACACAAAGGAGATATCAAAACCAACAACAAATTAATGTCCAATTTATTCAAAACCAATACGAAAGAAGTTTATAATTTTCATAAAATAGAATTAAATCAAACATTTAAAATTTCACTTTCAACATAAATTAGATAAATTAATTTTGTATTTTGAAATACTCACAAAAATTCCAACAAAGTGTGGCAGCCATCATGAAGAAACCACCGGATACACGCGGGTGCAATTTGAGCCAACAAAGTCAACAATGGCTGCTGCTACAGTCCACATTTGTTGCCAATTTTCAACAATATGCTATCCAACTCTTGTATGAAATATTCTTCTTCATTATTCAAAGTAATCTGGTCCAAAATCAATATTATTCCCAACTTAACAATCTAGGTCTAATATTGTGAGTACTCCATGGACTCATCCAGGTTGTCCATGTATTGGTTTGGGGAATATGGTGGGTTGTTGGGGGGAGAGAGAGAGGAGGAGTGGTAGAGAATAGTGCATGTGGTAGATTGTGATATTATCTGACCACGTCTAGTAGTTACTGAAATTGCTACTTACAACTTCAAAGCATTATCTGGCTGAAGTGCTGATGTGGGATTGAACTATTTACCCCACAACTTACTCAAATTGACTTGGAAGTCTTTGCATGCATGATCGTCGTGTATCATTGACTTTAGAACTCTTTTTTTTTTTTTCTTTATCAAACTTGGAAAAAGGTCGTTTAAAGTTTGCACAATTTGTGTAGGTAGGAACCTGATTATGGAAAATTTTCATTCTTGTTACTGTGTCCGCGATGGCACATAATTTCGAACAACCATCTGAATTCTCATTTACTCCTATATATAGGGCATCTCTGTATCATCTCATTGCATAAGAATCATGGGGCACAATAGTGCTTCCATCCAACTTGTCTTACTAATTACACTGTCAGGAATTTTATCCCTTAAAACCATTCAACTTGGTTTCTGAGTGCTGATCATAATGTGGGATGCATAGATATAGAGATGAAAGCCCTTCTCAAGCTCAAACAAGGCCTCACAGATCCTTCCGACCGGCTTTCGTCTTGGGTGGGAGAAGATTGCTGCAAATGGAGTGGTGTGGGCTGCAACAACATAACTGGACATGTCAACAGGCTCGATCTTCGCAATGGTGATGGAGCAACAGATCATGCATTTGGTGGTGAGATCAACCCTTCTTTGCTTGTTTTGAAAGATTTTGGTTTACTTGGATTTGAGCATGAATTACTTTGGAGGTGTCCAACTTCCAAGTTTCTTTGGATCACTAGAGAAACTGAAATACCTCAATCTCTCTGGTGCATCTTTTGGTGGAATCATTCCCCACAATCTTGGAAACCTCTCAAGGTTGCTTTATCTTGATCTTAATAATGACCATGATGACCCAATTGAGACTGACCTTCAGTGGCTTGCAACTCTTTCTTCCTTAAAATACCTTAACTTGGGAGGAGTGGACCTTGCCAAGGCTGCATCCTATTGGCTTCCCACTGTTAATATGCTCCCTTCACTTGTTGAATTGCATTTGCCCTTTTGTGGACTTTCCATCCTTCCTCTCACTCTTCCTTCTATCAATTTTACATCCCTTTCGGTTCTTGATCTCTCTAGCAACGGTTTGAACTCCACAATACCTCCCTGGTTGTTCAATCTCACTGAACTAGAGATGTTGGATTTGACAGATAGCAGTCTGACAGGAAAACTGCCTGATTCTTTGGGATATCTTAAAAGCTTGAAATACCTCCACTTGTCAGATAACTCATTTCAGGGTTCAATCCCAAAATCGATTGGAAACTTGACATCTTTGGAGGAGTTTTACCTTGGATGGAATCAAATGATTGGGATCATCCCAGAAAGTCTTTGGGAGCTCTCATCGCTGGTTTCACTTGATATCTATGGCAACACCTGGGAAGGTGCCATTACAGATGCTCATTTTGCGAAACTTGGAGGCCTGAGAAAATTATCAATTGGAAATAATTCCCCTAACATTTCCTTGGTTTTCAACATAAGTTCTGATTGGATACCTCCTTTCAAATTAAGATTCTTGTACATTAGATCATGCCAACTAGGTCCCAAATTTCCTGCATGGCTTAGAAATCAGACTGAGTTGACCACGGTGGTACTTCGAAATGCTATGCTTTCAGACACCATACCAGATTGGTTTTGGCAGTTGGATTTGCAATTAGATATTCTAGATGTCGCTTATAATCAATTAAGCGGCAGGCTGCCGAATTCATTAAGATTCAGCTATTCTTCCACTGTTGATTTGACTTCAAACCGCTTTGAAGGCCCACTTCCACTCTGGTCCTCAAACATTACCTGGCTGTATCTTAGAGATAATATATTTTCGGGGCCAATTCCTCATAACATTGGTCAAGTGATGCCCAATTTGACATATCTAGACATTTCTAGGAACTCTTTGAGTGGAAGCATTCCCCTGTCCTGTGGTAATTTAAGCCAATTAGAATTCATGTTTATCTCAAATAACCACTTGTCTGGTGAGATTCCTCATTTTTGGAACAATATACCGTTATTGTTTATTGTAGACATGTCGGACAACAGTCTCTCTGGTACAATCCCAAGATCCTTAGGCTCTCTTACTTTACTCATGTTCTTGATCCTCTCTAGCAACAACCTTTCAGGTGAAGTCCCTTCCTTTAAAAACTGCACTTACCTTAATATTCTTGATCTTGGTGATAACAAGTTTTCTGGACCGATTCTGGCTTCTATCGGAGAAAGCATGCCCTGTTTACAGATTCTAAGCTTGAGGTCCAACTCATTTACTGGAAGCATCCCCTTGAAATTATGTGGCCTTCCCACTCTCCATATATTGGACCTCTCACACAACAATCTTTCCGGAAATATTCCTCACTGCATAGGTAATTTGAGTGGCTTGAAATCTGATTACACATCTGAAGATACAAATGCCTTCGGTTACCAGGGAGGATTGGAGGTGGTGTTAAAAGGAAGAGTGCTTGAATATGACTCCATCCTTTACCTTGTTAAGAGCATTGATCTCTCGGACAATAACTTGTCAGGAGAGATACCTGTGGGGATAACAAGCCTAATAAAGTTGGGCACCTTAAATTTGTCCATGAATCATTTGACAGGAAATATACCACCAAATATCGGAAACTTGGGGTTGGTAGAAACTCTTGACCTATCAATGAACAAACTTTCAGGTTCAATTCCACAGAGCATGGTTTCTTTAACATTTTTGAGTCATCTGAACCTGTCATACAATAACTTGTCCGGGAAAATTCCAACGGGTAACCAGCTTCGGACCTTTGTTGATCCGTCAATTTATGAGGGCAATGCCGATCTTAGCGGGTGTCCATTACCAGCTGGTTGCCAAGACAATGAAGAAGCACCTCAAGTTCCAAGTGGAGATGGAGGAGAGGATGATGATAGTAAACTTGAAAAGCTACAGTTCGTCATCAGCATGGTGATAGGTTTCTGTGCAGGGTTCTGGGGAGTTTTTGGGACTTTGGCCATGAAGAGGTCTTGGAGATATGCCTATTTTCTCTTCCTTGACAAAGTGAAAGATGCTATCCTTGATTTTGTCTCAGCCATTGGTACTTATCTGCAAAAAAGATCATAGAGCACAGAAGAAGCTACAAATGCGAAGGCATATATGTATGCAAGCAAATAAAGCAATGTTTAGTATTGTCCTTCACAAATTTCTAAGTTCATTGTAATATGCATTTATACTCGTATGTGTTGTGCTAGAAGCACCACGCCTAAAGGAAATAATTGCTTCAATACATTTCGAAATCAATAAACTTCCACTGGAGCAGGTGTTGCTAACCCAAGGATAAGAAAATAAATGTAAAAACAAGAAAATAAAATATTTAACGAGGTTCCTCACAACAAGTATAACTGGGTATGTCCCTAGTGCAGCATGTGCAAACACGTACACTATCAACTAATTGGGATGTTTACAAAGTGTTTGACAACCTCACAACCCGAATCGTCAAATACACCCAATAACACTCACCGCACAAAAACCAAATTGATGAGACCAGTCACTACCCTATCGGAGAAACTGCCATTACCACCTTAGAAACCCATGGACCTATGGACCAATAAATTTCACCCTTGTAATATTACTCTCTAGAATTTCCCACCTAGAAGAAATACTCCAGAATGCTGGGTATATCCATTAGATAGCTAGCAACGTGGCATTCTCATAATTCTTATCCTTATTTGGTATCACTCTGTATTAAAGGACCTGAGGTCCCAGACTATCACAGACAAGAACATAGAATTTACTCATTTCAGCTTCTTCAATTTCGGTCCTTCCTTTCTTTTAGCACCACTTCCCTTGTGCTCCATCACAAATAGAGGAGGAAATTATGAACCTAAACTTCATCTTTATACAAAGGTACAAAGCTACAAATTTATGCAGTCCAAATCATTACTTTATACCATTCAAAAGACATGACATCGAGTAAGTAAAGTTACGAAAATGAGGTTTTTTAGTCCTTATAACTTTAAAGTTAGTGTCTATAAGTTTTTCAATATTTTCTAAAGTTGTAAAAGTTTAGAAATAATTAAAATTTTGTTTTGTTTTGAGTTGTTTTATCGTGCCGACTCAAAATTTGTTCACGTCACTTATATATATAAAAAATTATTTTTGGGAGTTTTGAAAGGAGGGAAAGATGCTTGTGAGAGGGGTAAGGTTAAAGGAGGGAGAGGAGGGAAACGAGGTTTATTGCGAAAAGGGTTTATTGCTTTACTCAAACTGAATTGACAAGTTTTTATTTTTTATTTTTAAAAGAAGGTCTAAAAGACAAAGAAAGTCACACAGAGAGAACCAAATCCTATGGCGCTTCTTCTTCTGAGACCACCTCCTTCTCCTCCTTATCTTCGCTTCATGGCCTTACGCTTTCTCTCACACTCTTCTCTTCACCCTCACTTCTCCTCCTCTTCTTCTTCTTTCTCGTCTTCCTCTCTTGCTCGTCCCTCCCTCTTGTTCAACCCACAACTCTATCAGTATTCTTGTTACAACATAACTTTTTCTTTGTTTGAATTTGAGTGATTTTATTTGTTCATTTGTTATTTTTTGTGATAAGATATTAGTTTTTGTATTTTGCTACCCGGGTTTTTCCTGGGAAAGTGGAAAGTGTTTAAGGTTTTGTTATTGGTTGTGACAGGACCCATATACCACTGAAGGGCGTTCCTAGCTGCTGTGTAGTTCGAAATGCGGCAGCTCTGGCTCCAATGCTTATGGGTCAAAGTTTTCTATTTTATGTTAGCCATTTGCTAATTTATCTGTACATCATGCTTGTTATTTTTGTTTTTGAAAATAACTCATTTTTCTGTATTTATTATTTTTCTATTTGTCATTTTTTCAATTTCAAATTTCAAATTTAGTCTCGTTTGGCAAAAGACCCATTAGTGTAGTGGTTTGAAGTAATGGCTCTCTCAAGCAAGGTCATGGGTTCAAGTCCTAGCATCTGTGTAATGTGTGTGAGTTTAGTCACTACTACAATTTTCCCTTGTCCTGACAACCCTCTATGGTCAGTACAAACCCCATTACTGACGGAAAATTCATCAGTAATAGCTTCCTGGCGAATGCAACGGCAAAAATGAGAGTCGTCAGTAAAAGTCCCGTCAATGTTACCAATACTGACCAACTTTTCCAACTGATTCGTCAATAAAAGTGTCACAACTCCAGATGATTACTGACAAAACAAATGGCCAGTATTAAAATAAAACTTTTGTCAGGATTATTGTTTTAGGATTGGATACTAGTGGCCAAACATTTGTGAAGATTGTTCTTAACCAAAATAAAATAAAAATAAAAATTGATTGTTTGTCAATTTCTTTGTGCGCTGATGCACCATTAAATATCTTTCTTTCAAATGCCTTTTATTTTGTAATATAATCGGAACATTTTTCGTTCTTAAAAAAAATTATTTGATAATGAAAATGTAATAATAATTATAAAGTACACTAATATAAATACTCAAAGATTGAACGATATACAATCACCATCCTTATAAAATATAAAGTAAAAATGTTGATTACAATAGCCAAATATACGAAGGTCTGCCTACATCAATAGAGTTCAAAAACTTTAGTTGCCCAACCTATTCAAAATTATGCCATGCCAAATATTCAACCAGTACACTACAAAAGTATGCATACTGTGACTCAAGGTGACGTAGTTGTGTTCTCGCAATCTCTTGGATGACCCTGCCTTCATTTGAATCCAAGGCACCAGATGTGGCTTTAACCCCAAGTCCTTCACAAAATGACTCAACAAATGCAATGCCAAAAGGTATGGACTATTCCAAGAAAAGAAGGATCATCCTTGCCTACCTTTTAAGTGCTTTTATTCTTGAACTCAACCAATAACGTTCCTACATGTCACATTGATATGTGGATCACATACCAGAACATAAGAATATGGTCTTATAAAATATTAGCATAAAAAGAAATATTGCATCAGCTTGCCTTTTAGAAAATAACATAAGCCTTTGTCTATCTACATTATCATACCACAAAAAAAAGTGGATTGAATGAGCAAGGTAGATTCAAATTTTACAAAAACCAAGGCCTGAGTCATGTTTCACATAATTGGAGGTTCTAAAAATTAAATATATTGACAAAAACCATAATTGAAAGTAACAATGACTAACATAAAGAAAGTAGATGCAAAACATGTGGCTGGCCTGTTATTTCTAGCACTTGCCAATTATGCGACCACCTCTGCAGACAGAACATATATAGGACCATAAGCATGCCGAAAGTATTCATTCCCAATTAGATGTCTTGATTTCTCATTCCTGAATAATAAATTAATGGATAGATTCATAAAAAAAAGAAATTTAATTAATTAATCAATCACAAAGGTAAAAGCTCTGGTAATAATTTTTAAGGACCCGCTCCGAATTTTCTCAAAATCCGAGACGAACCCTTTGGAATTCCTGACATCACCCCGATGTCAGGCCCACTTACTAAAAACCGAGACTTCCTGCCGAAATTTCGGCAGAGTCTCCCCTATAATTTGGACATTTCCCAAAATTTCAACCTGCATAAAAATGCATTTAATATCCACAACTGGCAGCATGCACAATATAATTTCATGCAATTCACACAAACGGCCTTCGGCCTTCCAATAATTCTCAAGAAAACTACCAAACATGCTAACAAAATAATTCATGCCTTAAACAAGGCAAACAATTCAAATCTAAATTACGACTAACATTTAGTCTGCGGCTGCACCTAATAACCTTAGGCTGCCTACGTACCCTCCTTGAGGGATCAAGCCACACGTAGTTCTTCCAATAAAACTCAATTCCACACTTGGGCGATACCTTATTGCATTTCTCTTGATTTCATATAATCTCCCCATACGCCGGTACAACCAACGCCACGTATGGGGCCTGTCAACACGCCGGATAACCTACGCCACGTGCGACCATGCCATACTTATCATAATATCTCCCCATATGCCGGTACAACCAACGCCACGTATGGGGCCTGTCCCAACGCCGGATAACCTACGCCACGCGGGACCTCAATATCATATCACAAATCTCCCCATACGCCGGTACAACCAACGCCACGTATGGGTCTGTCGCGCCGGATAACCTACGCCACGTGCGACCTCAACACAATATCACATAATCTCCCCATACGCCGGTACAACCAATGCCACGTATGGGGCCTGTCTCAACGCCGGATAACCTACGCCACGTGAGACCTGAACATCATATTACAAATCTCCCCATACGCCGGTACAACCAACGCCACGTATGGGGCCTGTCCCAACGCCGGATAACCTACGCCACGCGGGACCTCAATTTCACTTGGTGGTACTTGTAGTAAATACAACATCCGGGGAGGTACCTAAAGTAGTGCGTATAGCACTCCAAACTGGCATTCTAGACTCTGTTGTACCCTTGTACAACCATATATAATTATAATTATATAAATTAATTCTAATATTGTATAATCCTCCACAATCATCTAGCACCCGATAATCCCCCCTAGAAAGGTGAGATTACTTCGGGAGACTCACGGTCAACCAAGGGTCAAACTACTCTAACCCTGGTCAACCGGACCTGCAGAACCCACGACCTCCAATTTCCGATCCGGAAGTCCCTATGGGTTCTACCAGGTATAGGACACTTGTCCTGCGAGTTTGGTTCAGATCAGACGGTCGGATTTCTCACGATCGCATGATCTGACGGTTAATATAAAATATAAACTTTAAATTATTATTCGGAACATCCGGGGCTCCGATTCACGATCCGTGAATTCCTACACGATCCTAGAAATACCTAGATTAACATATATTAAATTTGGGACCATCCTACGGTCTCAACCTATCGAACCCGGATAACGCACACTATGCGATTATCCGTTCGATAGTCAAACGACGTCCGAATTGAGATCCGCGAAATCCTACGCACTCGTGACAACCTAAGGATCTCATCGGAAACATCGCTACTTTTTCTACAGTGCCCACGCGCCGCCGCACGCGCCAGCAGCGCGTGGGTGCCCAAAGCGATAACGCTTCGCCGGAAAATCTCAAAACCACGGCCCCAAACTCGTACCCTAGGTATAACACCCTATTTGGAGCCACTTTTGTTCTTGGACCTACCCCAAAAAGTGGCCGGAAATGGCCGATCACGGCGGCCGAAGTTTCAGCCGATTTTCAATTAGAAAATCGAGTGATCTAGAGATCGAATCGATCAAAACCCAACCAACAGGCAGCTAGAACAACTTGAGAGGTTCAAGATCCATACCTGGGTCGACGGAAATGGTGGCCGGAGGAGGGAGATCGACGGCGTTGAAGTTTCGGCAACATCCGGGCGAAAATCGCCATTTTCCGGCGGCTGGAGCGGCGGCCGATGTCGGGGGTGGGCTGGGTCGTGTCGCCGAGGTCGAGCCGGTTCTTTTAGCACCGGTCCCGTCCGCAGCCGCGGCCGGTGGCCGGAGTTAAGAGGAGAGAGAGAGGAGAGACCGACGGGAGAGAGAGAGAGAGGTCGCGGGAGAGAGAGAGAGAGAGAGAGAGAGAGAGAGAGAGAGAGAAAAATCTGAGTTTTTATAAAAAATCCCATTTCGAAATATTTACGATTGTGCCACTGGGTTTCTTTTGACCATATCTCTCTCGTTACAACTCCGATTCGAGCCCACTACGTGTCTATGAACTCGTCTCAGTACGACTTATCCAAAAATACAAGTCGCGGTCCCAAACTCTCTCCGGTTAAAAATATGACTAAAATACCTTTAAATAATTAAATAATTAAATAAGGGTTAAATTTGGGGTCGGGGTGTTACATAATTATAAAACCCATATACCATTTCATTTTAGGGTCAGTGATTACTGGTCCTTTCTTCATGCATCCAATGTAGGTTTATGAATGCGTTCTCTCCTTGGCTAGAATGGTAGGAAAAAAGAACCATTAAAACCGCAACAAAAAGATCAACAGGGCATTTTCATCAAAGCCAGATATTGTTGATCTTAATCTAGCAGAGCTATAAACATCATAGCTAAGCTAATAAAGATCAACCTCAGAAACTAATCATGGTAAGCAAACCCATAAGTGATATCAAACAAGTGCATCGTATAACTGTTGGAATGTAATCCTGCAGCTGCTTTCTTGGTGCCGAAGTCACCAAGTTCTATTTCTATCATTTTATGTTTATTTTATTTGTGATGTAATTAGAACCATTGGATCATAGTCCAGGTGGATTCTCTAGCTTAGATTTGGGGGGTGACAGTTGTAATTCGGTTAGAGAAGAATTTCTCTTCTCTCTCCTCTACCGAGTACACTATGTAAGCCAACTGTTTGTGAAAATGCAATAGAACAATCCCTTCTCATTTTTTCTTCTTCTCTGCAAAATCTCCATTTCTCTAAAATATACAAAACAACCATAGAATTCTAACATGGCCTCTGAGCCAGGTTCGGTTGGTTGCTGGGCGTGAATCTGTGAAAATCAAAAGCTGGTGTTTGGTTGAGCTGAAATCGAGCTCACTCAACATTCCAAGAGGCGTATCTGTTTGAATCCGATGTCTAATATGGCAGGTTCAAGCACTGCTGAGCTTCGCATGCCAGTTTTCAATGGAGAAAACTATGAGTTTTGGAGCATACGAATGAAAACCATTTTGAAATCTCATGGGTTGTGGGATTTGGTTGAAAATGGTTTTGATGCTTCAGATTCAAAGAAGGGAAAGGAAAAAGAAGAAGGATCTAAGGCTGCTGAAGTGGAGAAGTCTATGATGGCTGAGATTTTGATGAAGGATGCTCGTGCACTTAGATTGATCCAAATTGCTTGAAGAGTTTAAGCAAGATATGTTGCAACACTATGAGATAACAGACTTGGGTTTGTTGCATCACTTTCTTGGCATGGGAGTGGTACAAACAGATAGGCACATTTTTATTCATCAAAAGAAATATGCAATGAAACTTCTTGAGAAGTTCGAAATGAAAGACTGCAAGTCAGTGGGGCAATTCCACTTGTGGTGAATGAAAAACTGTGCAAAGATGATGGAAGTGAAGCAGCAAATGAAAGTGAATACAGACAGATAGTAGGGAGCTTGCTTTATTTGACTACCACAAGACCAGATGTAATGTTTGCATCTAGCTTACTTGCTAGATTCATGCACAATCCCACAAAGAAACACATGGGAACTGCCAAAAGAATTCTGAGATATATACAGGGCACACTTGATTTTGGCATTGAGTTTGTGAAAGGAATAATAACTACTCTAATAGGGTATTGTGACAGTGATTGGGTAGGGAGTGAGGATGATATGAGAAGCACCTCAGGATATGCTTTCACACTAGGCTCAGGCATGTTTTCTTGGGCTTCTATCAAGCAAAACGCAGTGGCTTTGTTCACAGCAGAAGCTGAGTATGTGAGTGCTGCAAAAGCAACTTCACAAGCTAAGTGGCTAAGATTTGTGCTTGAGGATTTTGGTGAAGAACAAGTAGAAGGTACATCAATCCTATGTGATAACACTTCTGCTATTGCAATGGCAAAGAATCCAGTTCATCACCAGAAAACTAGACATATCAGTCGGACATTTCATTTCATCGGGGAAGCTATTCAAGCAAAAGAAATTGAGCTAATCTACTGCAAGACAGAAGATCAAATAGCAAATATTTTGATCAAGGCTATGCCTAAGGATCGCTTTGTTAAGTTTTTTTGAAGCCTGCTTGGTGTGAAATCAACTAAAGGATTAGGAGGGAGTGTTGGAATGTAATCATGCAGCTGCTTTCTTGGAGCCGAAGTCACCAAGCTCTATTTCTATCATTTTATGTTTATTTTATTTGTGATGTAATTAGAACCATTGGATCATAGTCCCGATGGATTCTCTAGCTTAGATTTGGGATGACAAGTGTAAACACCTCATAGGGTGACAGCTGTAATTCGGTTAGAGAAGAATCTCTCTTCTCTCTCCTTTACTGAGTACACTATGTAAGCCAACTGTTTGTGAAAATGCAATAGAACAGTCCCTTCTCATATTCTCTTCTTCTCTGCAAAATCTCCATTTCTCTGAAATATACAAAACAACCATAGAATTCTAACAATAACAATATAAAAATACAATCTGATCAAAACCAACATCAGAAAAAGGACAAAAAAAGCCCCAGCAAACCACCAAAACCCCAACAAAAAAGGAAAACAGAACCACAACCCAAACAAAACAAAACAGAAGACAAAAACCCCCAAAATAAACAAACAAGCACCAAACTACAAGAAAATCTTATTCAAAGAACAACAATATCATAGAAAAAGGTAAATAGAAACACACGAGGATTCTAAGTTTCCAAAAAACATTCAACAATCCTGCAACAGATAAATACATGCATCCCCACAAATCAGACTTCATCAACAAATAATAAAATATTGAAACAAGAGCTTTAAAAAATCAAAGGATATAATCAGGCTTCACATGTACAACTCAACTAGTACATCGTCCATGTCTACATCATAAAATTTGTTTTCTAATTTTTATAACTAATCAGAAGGATTCATGGGTCATTTACCCATACTCAAATACCTTAAAAAATAAAAGAAATAGGAACAAAAATCTCACCAAAATAGGGGCCCTCTTTAAAGAAGAAGAACCAAATCAGACCCATCTGAAAAGAGCAAAGAAATTGTAACATCATCAGTGGCAAACTTGTAAATATTTCAAAAAGTTTGGTAAAAATCAGATTTTTCACCTCAACACTCTCTCTCCTCTCGTGCGCGCTCAGCTCTCTCTCTCCCCGACACCGACTCTCTCTCTCTTCGGTTCTCTCCGCCCCCGCCACGGCAGGACACGAGACCGATCTCATTAGCTCTGTCTCGACGCCCCGATCAAGACCTGCCAGTTTTCCACGTCGGAAACCACGAACTCCGGCCACGAGCTCGACTGGTTCGAACCGGAGCTTTCTCGTTGCCGCGCCGCTGTCTCCGCCACCCAAACCCGGTGAAACAGGTGAGGGTTCTTCCTCTTTTTACATGCTCTAGCTGTTTCTGGGGTACGATTGGATCGATTTTGAGTTTAGAATTTTGATTTGAAAACCTAGGTTTTTGGCCGGATTTCAAAGTGAAATTCCGGCCAGTTGCCACCCGAATTGGACCTTCCTGTAGTTGAATGAAGTGATCCTGACCTTGAGTAGAAGCTAGGATAGGAAGGGTGAGCTCAGGTGTGGAGTTTTTCTGCCACCGGAATTTACTCTACACACCCACGCGCTGCCGGCGAGTGTGGCGGCGCGTGGGCGAGGCTGGTGAAGTTGCAATTTGACCCGATGAGATCCTTGGGTCGTCACGAGTGCATAGGAATTACGGATCTCAATTCGGACGTCGTTTGACTATCGAACGGATTTTTTCATATTGTGCGTTATCCGAGTTCGATATGTTCTGACCATTAGATCTTTTCCGAATTAAAATATGTTGTTCTAGGTATTCCTAGGACCGTATGGGACTTCACGGATTATGAATCGGAGCCACAGATGTTCCGATTCAATAATGCAAAGTTTGCGGGTGAGCGATAACCGTACAATCGTGAATGATTCCTAAACGTGTAATCGGACCTTAGGATACCTTCTTCAACATGCATGTATTGGGAATTTGGGGATTTAAGTATTTAATTTGTGATTTCCACTTCGATGTAATTTTATATTAATTAAATATTCGTATCTCGAAATAGGTGTTTCGACTGCACGTACTCAACAAGCAGGACCCTCACGTGGTCAGGCAGCGTGGGAATATTTGTGAGTGGACTTTGTTTTCAATCATATGCATGGTTTTATTGATAAAGGATTTTTGCATAATGTTTTAATGGCTTATTGAATATATTATATTCATGAGATGAATTTGATGTTATATAGCGCTTGGGCCATATATTGTGAGTTTGGCATTTTGGGTATCGAGAGTGTATTTTATAAGGAATTTGGGGAAGTATATATATATATATATATATTCTCTATAGGCGAGATACTTGGGTTGTTGTAGTGTGTTGTGGAAGAACTTGATTATGAGGGGTTGTTGAGAGAAGTTGTATGATTACACTATGTAAGTACCTTCCCCAGTTATTAGACTTTCCACACGCGGTGTTAGATGTTCTGGCGTGTGGGAAGAATAGGTTATCCGTCTCACTCGCGGCATGTGGAAAGACTCTGTATAGTGTTTAGGGTCATCACCCATGGCGTTGGATGTTTCGTTGTGTGATGATCTAGTCTGCGCGCGTAGGACATAGTTTGAGAGCTACACATGGCGTTGGATGTTCCGGTGTATGAGCTTTGGAGTTTCGTCCCCCGATTGGACCGCTCATCCCTAGACGCAAGATAGCACCTGGAAATCCTGCGGACTAGTGAAACGATCCCCAGTTGGATTGTTTCCTCGGTACCTAGGTAGTGTGATGAGTATATCGTATATCTATGTACAATTATATTTATATATATATGTATATTTATATGCATATGTATAGTTGAGTGAGTGAAGAATTAGAGTTTTTCAGTGGTTTGGCAGGAGTTTTAAGGTGGAGAGAATGGGGTTTATGAAGGAGATAACTTGTGTTTTGAAGAGTTTTAAATGAATTATGTTTTGAGTAATTAAATATTGAATTGTGAACCTGCATGACTTGAGCATTATTTTTACACGGTGGGGTTACTGTATTGTTTTTAACTGCAAATCTGGTTTTTGTCCACTCACATGTTTTCTGTTTTGCGCCCCACAGCCAGTAGTCGCTCCAGGAAGCGTGGTGTACGAGGCTCAAATTGTGAACCTTCCTAGTTAGGATTTGAGTAATTTCTTCTACTCAACTGTTCTTGTAATCTAAATTCATTAGATGCTCTGTTATCGCCCATGGTAGATTTTACTTATGACGCCGAAGGCCATTTGGTATGACTTGTTGAATTATGAAAGCATGCTGCTGGTTGGGATATTTTTATTTTATGTATGTTTGTTGGGTTTGCTTAAATTACAGGGGAGACTCTGCCAAAATTTTGGTAGGAAGTCTCGGTTTATTGGTAAGTGGGCTTGGCATCGGGAAGATGTCGAAACAAAGACGGGGTCCGCTTCGGTTTCCGGGAAATTCAGGGGCGGGTCCTGTCAGAAATTCCCCAAATTTAATCTCCCTGTCAATCTAAACTAGCAAATACGAAAATCACAACCACACGATTCCTCAAACTCCAATAGCTCTAAGGAAGAGAACAATTTCTTCTTCAATGAAAAAAAAGAGAGGAAGAGGGAGGAGGGGTGAGTGAGTGAGAGAGAGCAAAACCCGAAAACGAAAGAAAAAAAGAGAGAGAAGAGATGGTCTTTTTTGATAAAATGAGAGAGAGAGTCGGTTTGGAGGAGGTAGAGAGAGTTTAAGTAGTAAAAATTATATTTAAGTCTGGTACTGGCAAACCAACTTGTCAATACAAAAATTTGGCTTACAAATTTGGGCGCTTAATATTTTGGCTTCGCGCCATTGAAGGGGCTGGCGTTGTGGCTCGCCAGTAAAACTATTACTGACGAAAGCCTTTGCCAGTATTATTTAGTAGTGACAAACAACTTTTTGTTGCAAAATGAACTAGATATGCTAGAATATTGAGCTACACGTAAAGTAGATGAGACACAGCATTTAACGAGGTTCGGCTATGCCTACGTCCTCGGAGAGCAGCAACAATAACTTTTCCACTATGAAAAATAATAGGGCTACAACTTTAGTGTTTACAATATATGTGGCTCAATGATTTTTCTCTCTTGGAGAATTTCTCTCTGCTCTCATTTTCTCCCCACTCACTCACCCTCTTTCTTCCTTCTCTTCTTTCTTTCTCAACTCACTCTTCTACTAATGGAGGTATCTATTTATAGGCCAAAAACATTGTTGTTCACTTCACAAGCATTTGGCTTCACTCTAATAATTATAAGACAACCATCATTAATATTCTCCAATCAATTGGGTAGTGGGGCTTGCCATTTTGGGCTTCACATTGTTGACTTTACAACACTTCCCTTTGGAGACCACAAATGATATGTCGGTTGCATCATTAAAGACTTGCTTGGAGAAAACCTAGTGAGGTAGAAAACTGATGGAAGGAAGAAGAGTACAGCAATCAGTATAGCATATTTCTAAATGCTCCCCTTGATTAATATCTCTCCCTGATGTCTTCATGACTATCTTTTGGAGTGAGAATCTTTTAGAGTGAGTGGAGGATGTAGCCATTAACAATTCTCGTAGTTAAGTAAGTAAATATATTTCTAGTGAGCTATCCCTATGTAAATCAAAGAAATTTTCAGAGTCCACATATCCAATAAAACTTGGGCTCTTTGTTCACTTGAAGAGAATATGCCCGTATATGGTGTCATACGGAGATAGCATCAAATATGCCTCACATCACCCCAAGGTGGTAGTGATGGAGCTGAGCTCTATCTGGGAAATATAATGTCCAGTCCAGTATACTTTCAGAATATCATTTAAGTGCCTAACCGATAACCCACATAAAAATGCTTCAATACTTTCTTAGTATAAACAAGAATCTCGTTGGCATAATGCTCGATCTTCATGCCAAGACAAATATTTCTTGAACTCTTCAGGAGTTTTAATCAATTATCAACTCCTCGGGAGTTGTAATGTGTGGCAACCATTCATAATTAATGTACTCACTATGGCAATTTATATATTAGTATTGAGCACAGATTTTGTGCTTTAGGCACAAGTCCTTCAGGGACTTACTTCATGCAATTTCAATCCTTCATGGATTTTATTTAAGGGATTACACTTTATGACACATTATATACCTTTATATCCAACTATTTGTTCTACTTGTATATCTTTAGGGAATCGCTTCTAGCGATATGCTCCGTGCATTTAATAACCCTTAAAGATAACATGTTGGTCTCATAAATGTGCAATAAGAAGGCATAATTGCATCTGTAAATATGGAGACAGCCAACATTTCTTGTTTCTGCCAGAAACATTGTGTCATACAAAGTGGGTATATTCCCTTTTTATTCCGAACAACCAAGTATAACTTTCAGTATTAACATCTTTTTGGGGTTCATACTATGGGTTTGTTGTTTCACGTTCATTCTCATCCATAATGGAATTGCCTCTTTCCATTTTGGCTAATGATATTGTTGACATTTAATAATTGAACGTGGTTCCAATCAACACAGCCCACTGATGATTTGAGTAGCTACTCCAAAATCAAAAAAATTTCTTCATCAATTCAGGATCCCACCATTCTCATGTGCATGCGCATGCATCAATTATAAGCATTTCTTTGCTTTTGGGTACCCAAGCCACTTCAAGGGGCTTTTATTGTCTCTTTCCATACAGACATCTCTTATAAGATGAATTATGTGAGAATGTGGATCATAACCTCCAATGGAGCATTATTTTACAGTAGGGCGTGGATAATCTCCATTTAGGGAGTTGGAACATTCAGAACCCATATATATGTCATGCTACAGGCATGTCGCATATTAATACATACATGTCAATTAATTGTCCTTCTGGAACTTTAAACCATATGATTTGCTACGCATTAGGCGTGCACTGTATCAATATTGAAATGTTAAAGGATTGTCCTTCCGGGACTTCAATCCATATCATTTGCTACGCAACAGGCGTGCATCATATTGATCACTGCTATACCCATGTTCTGTTCTTATAGGACTTTAATCTATGCAGTGTATCGTTAATGTATTCAACTTGCAATCTGTGAAATTTGCATTAATAATTCATGAATACATATCAGAATGATACAAGCCATTCTTTTGGAATGGTCATAATACAAGTCGTTCTTCTGGAACGATCTATAATGCAAGTCATTCTTCTGGAATGGTCCTTTGCATGGTGTTCTTCTGGAACGGCCTTATCTCCCCATTTGGTTACCTTTAAGATGTTTTACAAAATATCAAAATAAGTGTATAAGCATAAAATAACACAAGTATTGCTTACATCCTTGGTGGGAGAAACCTTTTTTTTTTTTTCAAGTATCATTCAAGCTCGTATCGGCCCAGTAAATATAATTTAGCACTTGATGATCTAGTTATATCCTAAAAGAGCAAAAATCACAATTCTTCTCTCTGTCAATAAATAAATAACCCTCAGAGTTAGGATCACTTCATGGTTTCTTTCTTCAGATGTTCGTTCTAAAGAAATAAAATCCCTTATGAACAGAGAGTCACAAAAAGAGAAAAAATGCAAAACATTGTGATATTAATGGCAGGATAAGGTAAGCAATCAAGGAAGGAAGCTGGTAGGAGCAGACAACAAACTCTCATTTCTCCTAGTCTAGAAGAACTTCAGGAGATTAGAGGATGTTGTCGTCTTTATAACTCCCCGACATCGTCGAAACGTGATCAGGGATAGTCTCGCTTCCTGAATTGATGATCAGAGATAGTCTTGCTTCTCAAGCACATAGAGTGCTCACTGATATGAAAAACAAGTGGACATCGCACTCTAGATATGGAGAAAACTAGATGTCTTCTGCAAAGAAAATTTCGTTAGTAACATATTTATACACAAATAAGAGGAATAGGTATAACCGGTGAATTTCAAATCAACCATAGGAAATTTGCGAGATTCTCGGGGTGCTTTTGAAAAAGTAACTCCGTGAAATCCGCAAAGCAAGATCGACTTTGACAAAAATAATCCTTGAGAACGCTGAAAGTGCCGACAAACATTAATGGAGGCCGCGTGAAGTTTTGGAATCTTGGAAAGAAAAAGAGAATATGGGGATCCGAGATAATATTGGGATCTTAGAAACCGTTGCCATATTTCCGCCTATATATATTGCCTCTGCAAGACCTGATTGGAGTAACTATGTTTCAACTCAACTTCCTTTCATTTTTTGAAAATTCAGCTTCTCTTAAAACTTTCCTTGAAACCTTCCTAAAATGGCTTCCTCTTCTTCTCACCCAAACCATCTTGATTTAAACGTTGCTCCCAACACAACTTGTGATGCCAAAGTCTGACATCCATCCATTGTATCCCAAAATCATCATCTCACGGTTAATGATTCTGTGATGATAAATGATGCGACTACTGTCATAGTAGCTAGGAATTTCCATACTCCAATGGATGAAATGCTGTTATCAGTGAGGTCTGATGAAGAGGCTATTGATGACTCAATGGCTTTTAGCATTCAGAGTGCTGCTTCTGTTTCTAACATGGCTGATCGTTTGTGTGCTAGAGAAAACGAGGTTCAGGAGCTGACCACTGAAAATTTATCTCACCAGAGAATGCTTCATGAATCTCAACAGGAGGTTGAGAAACTTAAAGAGGAAAATAATGCCTTGTTGAAACTGGTGAGTTCGTACTCTGTTGATACGTTGAGAAGGCTTTTCAATGAAAAGATTCTGGGAGACCACGAAAGGCTCATGGCTAAGCTTAAGAGGCACCATCATCTTCCTTCAGAGGCCTCCAGAACATAATGTAATTTTATAGATTTTGTAGAGCCTGCTTTTCCTTGTAGGTGGAAAAATCTATCTGTTGTATGCGTTCTTTCTTGTTATAATAACTGCGCAACTTCTTAAACTTGCACCTGTGATTTTTACGTCTTTTCAAAATGACGGTTTGGAACCTTGTGCCTTATAGGTTTAAATAACCACATCAAATCTCTCAAAATTACATATTTCAATGCATGTGAGTCCAGAACTTCTGGCCCGGGCTAAACACGACCTCATAATTTATTTGCCCTTTTCAAATGGGCATGGAATATAAATTGAGTAAAAGCCATGATAATATTGCAATATAGTAGTAAAGAGAATTAACTACTATATACCCAAAACTTTAGGTTCGGGATCTCTCATATATTTGGATCCATGGGCTTCTAGCCCAGATCATATAATATAATAAAATATATGGGGAGCCTCAATTCATCATTTGAGGTTTATCCTGATATTATCCATTTCGCGATGTATTCTTAACAACCGGAATTCACAAAATATATTTCTTTCTTGAGGTGTCGATTGTAACAAAATTGAACTTTATTAAATTCATCATTTTCTTATGCCAAAGAAATATGTGGCGTACCACAATTTGCAATAATACCTTAAGGGTTGTCCATTTAATTGTTGGAACTTTCATGTTCTCAATATTGCCAAATTAACTTTGGGCCAAAATCACATATTCTCATGATATGGACATTTTTTAAATTTCTTATATATATTTCGGAACTTCGAGCCCTTACATAATTGTCTATGTTTTGAGGAACTTCTGGCATCTCATTTAATTTCTCATCCATGAGTTTAAGGAATTGCATGTTCCCTTTTGTACATAGTGACGGTTTACCCAAAATGGTTAATATTTATGCATACGTCACTATTCATGTATACAGTACTATTTATCAAGTCATGAAATTTGTGTCTATTCAAGCATATAGTACATTTGCCAATACAGTTCATGTGTACGGCACTATTAACCAATACGATATTATTACATCATCAAAAAACTCCAGGTCCTTATTTACATGTCAAGGATCAAGGATCTTCAAGTCCGATCACCTGTTTACAAATATAGTACAGGAGAGACTGCCAGCTCTCATATCAATATCATCATCAAAGATCTTCAAGTCCCGATGTAGTTGTATGATGAGAATCAAGGAACTTCTGGTCCTGATCTGTATACTGTAAAAACTCATCATACCGCACAATTAATCCATAAAATAAATTGCTTGTAAATAAATTGCTGGTAAATAAATTGCTAGTATGGACGATAAACCCGCACCATACTTTAAATAAATGTAAATGAGCTGTAAAATAAATTCATAAATTAAATTGCTTGTAAATAAATTGATGGTATGGACGATAATCCCACACCATACTTTAAATAAATGTAAATGTGTGGTAAAGTAAATTCATAAATTAAATTGCTTCACGTATGGACGTTAATCCCGCACCATACTTTAAATAATAAAGTAAATGTGTGGTAAAGTAAATGTAGTATGGGCACTAATTCTACTCCATACTTTTAAATAAAAAGTAAAGACAGTTGTGTCGACGATAAATCCGCGCCACACATTTAAATAAATACTGTTGTATGGGTAATAAACCTACACCATACAGTAAATAAAATAAATGGGGGGATAAAACCACCACCTAATGTGTGTGTATATATATATGTATATTATATTACCATATATTATGTAACCATCCAGTCCTTAAATAATATTTAATTATTAGTTTATTAGAGGGAAAGACAATTTTGCCCCTATAATGGTTTATTGGAGAAAAGTTGACTTTTTGATCGGGAAGGAATCTGGGAATTTTGATTTCAATGTTGCGTAGAGCGCGACGAAACGAGTCCGTAGACACGTAGTGGGCTTGAGTCGGAGCTATAACGAATAAGTTATGATCAAAAGAAGTTCAGTGGCACAATCGTAAATTTTTCGAGTTCAGAATTTTTAAACCCAGATTTCTTCTTCCTCTTGCGAATGTTTCGAACAGCCATTTCTCCTCCGTCTGGCCACCAAATCGAGTGCCACAACTTGCAAACTCTTCGCCTCTCTCTCCTCTTCCCATATATACCCATATCCAGCCTTGATTCCAAGCGAATCAACTAGAAAATCGAACCCAGAAATTTTGTGGTCTTTTCCGGCCAATTCCGGTGCTATAGCTCAGGTAATTACATACTCTCCTACCTTCCCTTTGTGTTATCCCTCGAAACACAACGTGAATCCATTCCAATTTCTTTGATTTTGAAACCAAAATTTTCTAGGTTTTCAAGAGACAAAAAGCTTCGTTCGAGGGTTAGAGGTGGAATTGATCGTGAAGCCAAGGTATAAAGTTACTCCCCTTGATGTACTTAATCCGTAGGTATGATTATTGGTCGGTAGTTTGGAGTTTTCCGATCACTGGAAAATTACTCAATACACCAGCCAGCAGTGGCGGTCCGTGGCAGTGCGTCGCCGGGGTGTCTGTGTTGGGTTTTTGTCCTAAAATGTTCCTCACGTCTTCCCGAGCACGACAGTATGCTTGGATTCCAATTTGGATACCGTTTGAGCCTCGAACGGATTTTGCATATTGTGCAATTTCCAGGTTCAATAGGTTCAGACCGTTGGATCAAACCCAAATTCATGTATGTCGTACCTTGTATCTCTAGGATCGTATAGAAATTCGCGGATCGAGAATTGGAGTCCCGGATACTCCGATTTATTATTTCGAAGATTGAGTTAAACAATAACCGTCCTATCGTAAGATCGTGAGTAATCCGACCGTCCGATTAGGACCAGACTTGTAGGACATGGTTATTAAAATTGAGAAACTATAGGAACTCTCAGATTGGTAATTGGAAGTCATGGACCCCACAGGGTCCCAGGTTGATCAATATGGAAGTTTATCGCTTAGCAAATCTCGGGTCTTTTCAAACCGCTCTAACCATCCGAAATGCTTAAGTGGGCATATGAATGACTTTAAAGTAAGTGCACACACTTCTAGGAGCCAGGGGTTAGGGTTTTAATTAAATACTTATACCGAGCAGTTTTATTAATTAAATATTCTTGATGGTTTAATCAGGCACCCGGGGCCAGACAGACCCATAGGAGGGACCTTCAAAAGGTCCAGCTAGCTTGGACCAGAAGTGAGTGGACTTTTTGTTTTATAAATAATTTATGCAATTCAATTTCATTATTTGATCTTGAATAAGTTTTATTCAAAGATTAATGTTTCCAATATTTGATATGTGCTTTTAAATATTTTAATTTATATGCTGCCGAGTGGAATATCCTTTAAGGATATAGGAAAAGGAAATTCTAGCTAAATATCAGATAAATGGCAGTAGAGTTTTAGATTTAACAGAAATTCGGTTATTCATCAAATCTTTCAGAAATTTTATATTTTCTTAAGCCACCTTAGGTACCCAGATATAAAGATGTTGCCTTCAGAATAAAATTGTTGCCTTCGGTATAGTCAATGCGCTTTACAGTTGCCCCACGAGTTTCGGGGACGCCTGGACCGTGGGAGCGAGGAATACGGATCAGGTTGACTAAAGGTCTCCTGAATCCTACGAGATTGCGGCTCGGGTCGACCTTGTATTACCGAGACCTGCGAGGACGTGTCACAAATTGTGACAAGAGGAATTGACAAATATCAGGAATTGATGGCATACAAGGAATTGACGAATATTAGGAATTGACGGAAATAAAGGGGTACACCTAGGTGGTAGTTTTAAATTGATTTCAATGCTTTTAAGAGAGTTTTATTAACTATTAGTATGATTGGCATATGCGTATATAAATATATGAATGCATTGATTTCAGTACGAATGTAATGAAGAGGATAATTTAGTTTAGCATAACTGTTTTTACAGTGGGGGTTAGTATGTTCATATTTTATTTTCTAAAACTTTATTTTTGTCAACTCACATTTTTGAATGTTTTGCGCCCTCAGGCAGTAAACGTGCATCTATGAGCCACCACAGGGTAGTTTCCGCTTCCCGCACTACCTCAGTTTGATGTAGGGTTCTTGGTTCACAAGTTGTTTCCTTCCTTGTAAATTGATCTGTATAGTTGCTCTGGTATTGCCCTAGGACGTATTTAACTATTGGAATGTATTTATATTTGTGTACTGGCAATTGGTGTATATATTTAAGTACTTGTTGGCAGGTGTAAATTTTGGGGAAAGAACAAATTACAGGGGAGACTCTGCCGAATTTTTGGTAGGAGTCAAACCTAAAATGAAGTTAAGTTTTGAGAAGGGCAATTAGGTCATTTGTGCCTGACACTCGCCAGGTGTCGGACACGCACAAGGTCCGGTTCAGATTCCAAAGTGAAATTTGAGTCAAGTCCTATCATATTATCATACATAATATAATATTTTACTAGAACCTACAAAACTTGATGTGGGCCTAATAAAATAAAACGTAAGCCATGATATCATACCATAATATTATATACAAAAGATGTTTGAGTAAGATATCACACTTGCCCCCCAAAACAAATGCTTTCCATATAGATAATATATATATATATATATCATACTATTATATGTTAGTGGAAGTAGGAAATCAGGTTGGACTCATTTCAACAGCTTTTCTTCCTTCCATCAACACAATGGTTAGTAGTATAAATGATAGTGCAGTGCAGAAAATTATATCTGAGAGCTTCTCGTGTTGATAACGTGTTGTAAAATGAACGGGATATGCTAGAATATTGAGCTACACGTAAAGTAGATGGGACACAGTATTTAACGAGGTTCGGCTATGCCTACGTCTTTGGAGAGCAATAGCAGTAACTTTTCCATTATGTAAAATAATAGGGCTACAACTTTAGTGTTTACAATATATGTGGCTTACTGATTTTTCTTTCTTGGAGAATTTCTCTCTGCTCTCATTTTCTCTCCACTCACTCACCCTCTTTCTTCCTTCTCTTCTTTCTTTCTCAGCTCACTCTTCTACTAACGGAGGTATCTATTTATAGGCCAAAAACATTGGATGTTCACTTCACAAGCATTTAGCTTCACTCCAATAATTAGCAGACAAGCATCATTAATATTCTTCAATCAATTGGGTAGTGGGGCTTGCCATTTTGGGCTTCACATTGTTGACTTTACAACACTTTTTTTTGTTGTTACAGTAGTGACAAAAAACTTTACTTAGCCAGTAATGGGTCCTAGTAATGGCTAAACTGCTCCTTCGCCAGTAATAGGTTGTCGGTATAAGCTAAAATTGTAGTAGTGAGTATATTATCACCCCTCTGAATAGGAAAGGTTCTCAACAAAATCTAGCCTCACTTGCTTTCAAAATGAGTGTATGATGTTTTAGGAACTTTAACAATAGGAAAGACTAGATAAGTGAAAATTGGATTGATAAAATGAGAATAAGAAAGAGTGCTGCTAAACGAACCCTAAAATTAACTGGAGTACACCCTATGATCTAAGTACACCCTAATATTTTAATCAAAATGTGAAATTAACTAAGTACACCCTATTTAATTACCAAAAATACCCCTAGTACACCCTAATTCTTATCACAAACATCAAACCCACCTTGCTGCCAAACTTGCTACTTAACCCACCAACGCCGCTGAGGTTGATTCTGTCAAACAACTGTGGGAGAACAGGCAGGACCTAAGGGTGCGACTTCTATTACTGCATCTACCAAATCCATTATAAACGAAGGGGTACAGCCAAGGGCGGCACTCGGCCCCAATTCTCAATGCCCTGGGTTTATACCATGATTTTATAGCCATTGACTTAATATAGCCTTCACGAAGTTTATAATAGAAACAGGCATCCTTTATGAGTAGGCATCATTCCTGCAAGATTGAATATTAGTTGTAAAAATGAGAAGCAAAATGAAAAAACCATTCCTTAATGTGGCTAGAGAGGAGAGGAGAGGATTGATGAGAGCGATTTTGTAAAAGCTCAGTAAATATCATATCATCTTACCTTGATTTTAAGATTCATTTTCGAGCATTTAGACAGGGAAGGTTGAATATAGTGTACTTATTAAAATTATTTGTTTCACAATTCAATATATCCTTTTTAGTCATTTTATATTAGGGTAAATTAGTAATTCAATAAATACTTTGATAGTAGGGTGTACTTAATTAATTTTAGGGTTCGTTTAGCAACACTCATAAAGAAAATAAGGAAAAAGTGTAGAATATGACTTTTTGGTAGTGTCGGTAATAGCTCAAATTTGAATTATATTTCTCTTCTTAACATTGAAGTAAAAATGAAAGAAGCCCCAAATAAAATTTATCATCCTTCATTGTGGGGAGGACTAATTCCCAACACAGTGAAGTGTGCAAACAACGACTCGAACTCTCTTCTTTTCTTTTAATAAAAGTGGACTTTAAATTTCATTGAAATCAAATATTTGAAAATGTAACACAATATCTATGAACATAACTGAAAACTTTTCTTTATTCTCCTCTCTAATGTCAACGTGATGGATTTTTGCTTCGAATATAAATAAGAACGACATGCAATTAGCTAGTCTAATGATACTTCTCTTTTTAATGTTGAAAAATATCCCCAGTTCAAATCTCCCTTCGCTCATTGACCAAAAAGTATGAATGACATGCAATCATTTATGACTTCTAGCCTAATAATTTTACACTCCTTAAAAAGCTTTTTGCACCATAACAAACAAATCTCCATCACACAAAGTCCATTGTTTCTGATCAACGTAAGAAGGAATGCCATCAACACCAAGAGCTTTGAGGCCTCCAATGCTAAATAAGCTGCTTTTAACTTCATTTATATCAATATCCATCACCAACAAATCCAACCCAACAGTAGCAAGAGTAGGGAATAAAATTGGGAATAGAAGTGTCAAAATCCACCACAACGTTTTGACAAAACCTAACAACCAAACTTTGAAGACCTCCAGCCTCCTCAATCCAAACCTCATCCTCATTTTTAAGCCACTATATTTGATTCCTTCTTTTATATTGATGGTAGTAAGGTAAAAGAACTTGAGATATTTAGTGATATACCCATTCTTAGTACTAATGATATAGATAAATCCTACACTATTTAATTTCTATAAACTAGCCCTATTGAATTTAATTTTAATTATTAAATTACTTTGATGCCCTATTAATTGTTTTGGGTTTTTTTTTATGAGGTTTTGAGGTTAGGCTTGTTTTAAGAAATCGATGGTAATTTTTGTAATTTATAAGAAGTAAAAGTGTTTTTGTTATGTTGTAAATGAGCTTTGGGTGTGTTTCTAAAGTCCATTTCATATAAGGTTTTTTATATAATTTGGACCCTGAAATTGGTACTTAGGTGAGGGTAAAATTACAAGTTATTCAAACAGACACAACAATCTTCACACTCTCTAAACCTTGACCAAATATACTTATGACTAGCCAACTATTAGTCATGTAAAACCATAACCAAGAACACACACAGAGAGCATGACAATATGTAACTACAAGTCTAGAAAATTAATAGTGACAACCTAGGCACTCAGAAGAACCCGTCAATCTAGGCATCCCTTGTGCTAGCAACAACTACGGTGAAAGTGTGTGAAAACATCATAATCAAATAAACAGCAAACAACAGATAATGATGACTAGTCAACCGCAAGAACACAAACCCACAAATGCATGAACATCATGCGATGACTAGTCAACTATCAAGAACACAAACCCAGAAAATAAAGAAGCTGCAAACTAGAAATTGTTCACCCAAAAACCTACCACTAGGAAAAACTGAGGGTCATCAACCGGTCGGGCAATCTACTAAGCAAAGAAGATTCTTACAAAGAAACACAAGCAAGCTCAAGAAATCCTAAATCTATTTAGGAAGATAAGCTATACCTCCTTTGTGCAATCTTTTTCTCCAACTTAGCAAAACCAACAGCTTAGTCCTTCATGGCAATGGCAGCTCCTTCTTCTGCTCTTTCATCCCATGGCACCAGATAGCCAACTCAAACTCAAACAAAAACCAAAATTTGGATTCAAGGAAGAATGACCAATTTCTTCAAGAAACAATGCTCTTGAAGAAACCAATATTGAATATGACCTAGATGTATATGAGAATGTGTTTGTTTTAGCTAGATGCAGATTTCATATTTCAAAAGTAGTTTTCGAAAAATCAATTTAAAAAACTCATAGATGAAAATTGTGGTTTTCTCTTGAGAAAAAAGAGAGCAAAAAGATGGAAGAAACCTTTTCAAACACTCACCTCAAAATTGACAGCAGCCAAAGGAGGAATCATTTGGCTTTTACCCAAAAATTCCTAGGTCAGAAAGTACACATGGCAACAAAGGAAATTCGCAGAGTAGGACAAAAAAGGTTTGTTAAGATCTAGCTGGAAACCATTGATGTCACATTCCAGGATCAACTCCGTCGTAGCACGATATTGTCCGCTTTGGGCCCCCCCTCTCTGGCCCTCACGGTTTTATTTCTGGGAGCTCACGACCAACTTCCCAGTGGGTCACCCATCCTGGGATTGCTTTGGCCCCCAACTCGCTTAACTTCCGAGTTCCTACAACTCCAAAGCCAGTGAGCTCCCAAAAGGCCTCGTGCTAGATGGATGCGGATGTGCACATATAAGGCACATCATCCCCCCTCTGTTGGTTGATGTGGGATCTTACAATCCACCCCCCTTAAGGGCCCGACGTCCTCGTCAGCACACTCGCACCACACGGAAGAGTGGCTCTGATACCAAATTGTCACATCCCGGAATCAACTTCGCCGTAGCACGATATTGTCCGCTTTGGGCTTCCCTCTCTGGCCCTCATGATTTTATTTTTGGGAGCTCACGACCAACTTCCCAGTGGGTCACCCATCCTGGGATTGCTCTGGCCCCCAACTCGTTTAACTTCGGAGTTCCTACGACTCCGAAGCCAGTGAGCTCCCAAAAGGCCTCGTGCTAGATGGATGCAGGTGTGCACATATAAGGCACATCACCCCCTCTCCGTTGGTTGATGTGGGATCTTACAATTGAGCTGGAAATCCTACTGATGCTAAGGATGACTAGTCATACGAAAACAAGATGACTAGTCATAATCTTAAGAAATCTAACGAATGCAATATGATGCAATGGACAAATTACATTTTGCCAATAATTAATCTTTCATAAGATAGTAGCCATATAAGAATACTTAGAGAAACTATTTTGAATCTAAACTTGAGCTTGGGTTAGAATGTATGTCCTATTACAATATTGTCAAGGGAAGCCAAAAGAAAAACTCAAAATGCATACACTTAACAGACCCCTATATTGGATATAATAGTGAATTCCCCAAAAAAACTTTGTATTGCAAGTGTAGCTCTTAACCACTTGAGTTACAAGTCCATGAATACTTATATGATTTTCTTTATGATGATTGATATCTATGTCATTCAATTTTCTGCTATTTATGCTTTCAAAATTGAGAAATTTATAATAAGACTCATTTCTTGCATTGATTGTATATATAAACACTAAAAGCTATAAATTGAAGAAAAAAAAACCAAAAGGAACAAATGATGTGTACGAAATATCATTATTATCCTTGCATTATGATTTTTAGAAGACAAAATAAACTCTTATGGTATTGTTGTAATTTTTAAGTTTTTCAAGGCTTGTATGGTATATTTGGTCCCTTTGAGAAGTCAAAATGAGTTTTTTCTTAAGGTTTGAGTATTATAGGGCTTTTTTATGTTTTGGGCTCTACACTTATAGGCTTACATGTGAAAAGCCCTTCAAAATTCAAGAATTACAAATTTGAATGGAGTTGCGAAGGTAGTTTATTATGAGGTGTTCAAAATATGGACCTAGATTAGAAAACGATTCAGATTACAATATAAAAGCGATCTTATTTAACCCCTAAAATCTAAATGGCTCCCTTTTTTATACAAGCAATATTAAGAGAGGGAGAAATTGAATATGGGGGATGAAAAATTAATTAATTAAAATGCTAAATGAGTTGGTGAACCAGGTCTCCCCTTAGCAAGGAAAACACCCTTTTCTCCTGTCACACATTAATGGAATGATATTCTTCTCATTCAGAATGTTGCACTCCATTCTACAAGTTCTTTCTACCTGCAAACCGAATAAATTAAGAAAAAACATTAAACAAAATGCAGTCTCCAATAGTAACAACAATTAACATGCCCAAGTTTTTTTGGGTTACGATGACAAACAGTTTTTCTTATTGTAGTTATTACAGTTGTTGCTTGTTTGTTTTACGTTTTAGTGGTACTTCAATTATATCTCGACTTACATTTTGGTCCATCAATTCAAGTATAGATACAAATAAAAAAATAAATAAGAACTAATTAAAAAGAAGTGCACTAAATAAATGAGTATGTACGTTGGAGTGAAACGAAATGACTAATAACTGCACGGAGATTTGCCTACTTATAGAACTTCATCAGAGAGGGTGTGACTCAAATTGAATAAGGCAAGCAATGAATCCTTTGGTTTGATCCAACTAATGCATTGTTTCAATTTCAACAGTCACAACCTAAACCTGAACCTACCGCAGTGTGTAGACACAGTCCAACATCTATATAAATGTTTTATTAATAACTTCCCACAATGAAGGGGTTCGAAACCCTTCTTTGCCATCAATTTCCAACAATTTGGAACGTCTTTATGACTCAACTTGTTAAGAATATTTTACTCTTGCACTCGAGATCTTAACTTCGATTCGCCGTCCTCAATATCACTTTCCACAATGAAAATTGGAATGATTGCCTACACAATTTGTCCACTAAAATAATACGTTATTTTATTGCAAACCAACCTACTTATATCTCCATCTACCATAGAAAATTTATTTAAACTTTCCTAATTAACAATTAAAAAAAAAAGAAGTAAAACTTCTAATCATCCATTTTGTTCCGTTATCTTCTTTAATTAATTAATCAACAAAGTACTGAATCATGGAAAGATAACGTTTGTAAGCTCCTGCACCTGAATATGAAGACTACAGAAGAGCCTTCCTTCAAAGGACTCAAAGGAGGAAGCATTAAGTAGCAGAAGCCCATCCTCTTCCAAATCAACCAAGATTTGTGATAATGGACTCTTCTGGACCACATATGAAGAAATCTGAAGCACAACTTCTCTGTCATTGAGCCAACTCACTGCAAATGCAGAAGCAGATAAAGAGCTCAAAGCTGCACTTCTGCTTTGCTTCTCATTGTAAATTGGATCTCCCTGCTGCTGCAACCTACGAAGTCTTGATAACAGTTCTTCCTTTTTCTGAATCAGTCCTTTCACTTGTTGTTGCAGCTCCGGTATGTATTTCACGGCCCGTGAAATTGCGGCTGGATTGCTTAGTTTTTTCTGCACATGTTGTTAAGAGTGTGAATTCCACGTCTGGGAATTAAAGCCTGGCCTATCTTGGGCCGGAATTTGGATTGGATACTCACATTCTAATACATTGTGTACGCAAAGTTGGCAACTCTATAAGAACTAAGATTAAAACACTACAATAATTTGCAAGAAATTAATTGATCATGGACAGTTGAATTACATACCATTTGATATGATGCTGGAAGCAAGGAACGAAGAGTGGAATATAAAGTGTTAATCTTTTTGCGGTCATCGCGCTCACTGGCATTGTGGTTAAGCTTCTTAACCACCGTGAGGTCGCGGCCGCCGCTCATAGGGGAAGACGGTGTGAACTCAAACTGATCGACTCGTTGATGAGGAGAAACACAATGAAGAAATGACTCTGCAAATTCGTTGCCTTCATTGATCATTATCTGTTTGTAGCCAGTTTTGGTAAATGGACCAAAAATGGTCTAAAGGTTAAAAAGAATATTTTAAAGATAAAACCAGACCCATTAACGTTTGTCTTTTCTTAAAGGGTTATCCTTTTCCCAACGGACCTCTTTGAATGAATCAATAAGAAGGCCCAAATCGTGAAAACCAGACATTTATTCTGCACTAGAGGATAAAAATCAGTAAACGTGTTTTCTAGGCCCACATGGGAGGCTGAAGGGGATTATCACCATTAATGACGACTTGACTTCCTTCTCTCCCAGCAAGAAAACAAGCCGTACTGAAGCCTCCAAAACCAGAGAAAGATCAAATTGCCAGCCAAGTCTTCAAGTATGAAAGAGTCAAATCAAGATAGCTCCACAAGGGAAATTGATGGTTCTTGCCAAAAGGCTTCCATCATTCCGTCTATGAACCGGTTAGAGTCAACAAACCAGCAACTGCAGCTGACCTTGAACCACAAGCCAAAGGTCTGGTCGCAGTTTCCATCATTACAGGCTCCTTCCGCCTCTATAAATAAAGAAGGTCTACTTCAGAAGAAGGGGACCCTCTCTCCAAAATCAGACACAATGTCTCAAAAATGCTTGAAAAGCTCTCAAGATAACAATTTGCCTACTTTTCCTAGATAACCAGTCGACAACTCCTGCGTTTATCTCTCGTAGCTCTGCCATGTCCATGGTATGATTTTCTTTTAAGAAAGTGATCTCTTTCAATTCATGTAATCACTTGGTCGGATTGAAAAATCTCTGATCTTTCTTTCTTTGCTTTGTAATTCGGAGTTAGAGATAATTGATGGATTAATTGAAGAAATTTCGGTTATTTAGTCTATGCTCAAATTAAACATAAGCTGCATATAAAATCTTCACAAATGAAGTCCATTTAATTATCTAAAAATGAATCACGGACCATTTTAGTACATAAAACTAAATTCCTACCTTCTTCCCTTTAAAAAGTCCAGAAGAATTAGCTCTCGGGCCCGAAAGGGAACAGAGGCTCGAATGAAACAGTAAAAGATAAAAGGGATAGGAAGTTGACTTGGGCCCGAATTACCCCACTAGGCCCAAGTTAACTATTAATCTAGCCTGAGGACAACAAAAATATTGAAATCGGTTGATAAAACCCAGATAGGGTCTTACTAACCACGAACTTGGTCTCTCTCTCTCTCTTGCTTGTTAAGGTACCGCTCATACTTGCCAAGTCGACACTCGCGAAGGAAAGAATATTGAAGTACTTTTAATTGAGGCATAGAAAAGAATCAAATCTAGGCCAGTACCCCCCTTGGAGCACAATGGCTTGAGAAGAAGTCCAGAACAAGGCGCACAGCATTAATCATTCATAAACATTCACACCAGATCTATTGGGCTGGTTACATACCCAATAGTGGCATGCCTACGCAACACCACAAATCAGAACCCAGGAAGGTCGATAGACAGGGCATCGACCAGACCCGCTCGCTGTTGGCAAACTGATTCAACTTTCAATTTTGTCTAAGAAATTGAGAGAGTCCTCTCTGCAAGCCAGGAGACATAAACAGATCAGGCATTGATGTTGATCCAACAATCCTCCTCATTCCTCAGAGCAGAGTTGAGTCCACGGTCGGCAAAAAGGAGCGAAGGACAGAAAAATGACCAACATCATCATGTGGTTGTGGTTTATGGAAGTTTCCTCTAAGGCTAGTCCAATGGTGAAAGGAGACAATGTCATGGTGATGTGGTTGGGCTTGATGTTTTTACATGGAAATACGATCATCTTGACATGAATATTTATAGATAGGCATAAATACACAGGCTCCCAACCTAAAGATTTGTTTATTGAATAAAAGCTGGGAGAAGAATATACTAATTCCTCCAATATAAATACTCATCACAGGTTTACTTGTAAGGACATGACGAATGGGTTTGTTCATTTAGGTGAATTATAAATACTATATTCAGACCCCCCCAAAAAAAAAAAAAAACACCTATCGTCATTATGCATAAGCCTATTGATCAACTTACTCCCTTCCATTTCATTCTCATTCTCAGTATATATACATATTCCATGGGCGAATGGAAAACCCTAAACACTCTATGAGAAAACTCTAAGGAAAAAAGTCATAGTCGCCGCATCTTTGAGGGTTGGCGGCCTCCTTCCCTACCTCCTCCCCCTCCTTTCATCCCTTCTTTTCTTCTTCCCTCCATTTTTCCTCAAGATTGTTAGTTTATTTTGTGATGTGGAAGCAATCGCGGTGAAACGATGTTGTCGTCATGATATAGTCAATGTATTTTGCCTAGGTACACAAAGAGTTGGCTTCCTTCGACATAATTTGGAGCTCTAAAGAGGGGGTGCATTGGGTTAGGGTTTAGCCAGTGCGAGACTATGAGTTTAGCCGGTATGGCGCTATGATTTTCTTCGGGTTGCCCAGAAGATGTGGAGCGGTGATCTTGTTTCTTAATTTTGTTTTAGACTAATAAATTTTAGAAACTGTCTTTAGGAGTTTGTTGTGATTGTGTTCTATTTATAATTTTTATTTTTTTTAGCTTTTGGCTTTTGATACAGATTTGCCGTTGTGCAATTGTATTGTAGGTCTGAGAACATATGTTTCTGGTTGCTGGATCAAGGATTTAGTCATTGTTTGAGTTATGTGTGATTCTCTCCAGATCAATTCAACATGTTGTTGTGTTTGGTCATTGGAGAAGATTTACCCATTTTCGGCACCTAGTTGCTTTGTACTGTTGTTTGTTCATCAATAATATACGATCGCTTATTTTCAAAAAAGTAAACCGATAAAAGTAGTGTAGTATGAATTAATACATAATTCTGGGAGTATTAACCGAAATGGTCTTTGAACTTATACCTGAGTTTTATTTTGGTCCTCCAACTAATTTTTTGACTGAAATGGTCCTCCAACTCTATTTCTTGACAAATAAGTCACATCATCAATTTCGACTAAGATATAAATTAAGTAATGATTCTTTCACCGAAATGATCCCTAAACTTATGCCCAAGTTTCATTTTGGTGCTCTATTAAAAACCGCAAACATCAGCCTAATGCACCACCACCTCAACGAACACAACAACCTAGTTCTCTCAGCCCACCCAATTTTTCCCCTCGCCTACCTCGAAGCACTAACCCAACCAAACACCTACTCAATTTCGTGCCGCAATCACCACCGCTGCCCAGTGTAGGAGTGGTATGGAGATGGGGAATGGGTAAGTCGACTAGATGGCTAGGAGGCGAGAGAGGGAGGAAGGTTAATTTTTTCAATTTTCAATTTTTAATTTATTTATTTCAAATTAGTTGGAGTTTCCAATTGGAACTTTTGACATAAGTGGAGGACCATTTCCATTAAAACCCCCTAGCCTCTCTGCACGCGCTTCTGCGCCTGCGAGAGGCTTTTTTTTTTAAAATTTAAATTTATTTTAGAATTAAAAAATATAATGGATAGTTGTGTTCCATAAAAATAGGATCCATTATCTGAATTTTCTTTTAATTTTAATTTTTTTAATATGAAAAATTGTGAACTTACCATATTATCCTCATTTAATTAATAATTTTAATTCTTAATGTTTGCATTAACCAAGAGCATTTTCTGATATTTTGAATGTTTTACCATTCTCTGCTTTTTGCTTTATATATACTAGCCTCTCTGCACGCGCTTCCGCGCCTGCGAGAGGTTTTTTAAATTAAAATTTATTTTAGATTTAAAAAAGATAATGGGTAGTTGTGTTCCATAAAAATAGGATTCATTATCTGATTTTTCTTTTAATTTTAATTTTTTTAATATGAAAAGGTGTAAATTTATCATATTATCCTCATTTAATTAATAATTTTAATTCTTAATGTTTGGATTAACCAAGGGCATTTTATGGTATTATGAATGTTTCACCATTCTCTGCCTTTTGCTTTATATATATAGATTAGTCTCTCCGCAAGCGCTTCCGCACCTGCAAGAGGCTTTTTATTTAAAAAAATTTTAATTTATTTTAGAATTAAAAAAGATAATTGGTAGTTGTGTTCTATAAAAATAGGATCCATTATCTGAATTTTTTTTATTTTTAATTTTTTTAATACGAAAAATTGTGAATTTACCATATTATCCTCATTTAATTAATAATTTCAATTCTTAATGTTTGCATTAACTAAGGGCATTTTCTGGTATTTTGAATGTTTCACCATTCTCTGCCTTTTGCTTTATATATATAGATAGATTACTTAATCAATATTTTAGTCGAAAGTGACGGTTTTTCGCCTAATTTGTAGCACTCAAACTTTAAACCTGGATGACCTTTTGCGTCATTAACTTAAAACAATTTAAGAACAAACAAAATAAAGATAAAATTGATACATGAAATTTCCAGGCAGTTATAAATAAAAAGTTCATTGCAAATAGAATTTTTCTAAATACTAGTGACATTTCCAGAACTACTGATATAGAAAGCGAAATAGGCACCACAAGCAAATAGAACTTGAAAATTTTCTTTAGTTCTTTATATTGTGGGTATTATTTTTATTAATACACATTTAGTATTTTTAACGGTGGGTTTTAACAATAGAGAGGAGATTTTAAATTTGAGACATTTTTCAATATTCGAAAGATTGTTTTAAATTGAGAGAGATCGTACACATTGACGTTGAAAATGCTCAAATCCTAGTTGAAAATAAAGGTGTAAATGACCCGAGTCAAACCAAGTACCAAGTTGCTCAATCTCTGCTCAGATGATATTATTGAAGCTCAAGCTTGGCTCAAACTCGAATAAAGCTCGTACATATGTGGTCAAGCTTGGTTCAAATGATTTTATCAAGCTCGAGCTCGGCTCCACTCGAGTTTTTAGTTGGCTCGGCTCAACTCATATTTTGAACGAGCTTGAATTTAAGTTTGATTCAGTTCGGTTAAGATTGAAAAACAAGTAAATACAATTTACAAAGAGCGGTGATTTTCCCACTCCAATTTTATCCACTCACATTCCATTTTATAACTAAAAAGGAGTACAAATGGATAAAATTGGAGTGGAAAAATCATTACCCTAAAATAAAGATGATAGCAACGTGACTGTGTCAATTGGAACCAAGCTCAAATGAGCAATAAAGTTGTTAAGAACATTTACTCTTATATCTGAGTTCCTCATATTCAATTTCTCCCTCACTTAACGTGGTACGTAGTACAATATCATTCTATAATTTCTCCTTAATATTGCTTGTATAAAAAAGGGAGCCATTTAGATTTTAGGAGTTAAATAAGACCTCTTTTATATTGTAATCTGAATGGTTTTCTAGTCTAGGTCCATATTGTGAACACCTCATAATAAACTACCTTCGCAACTCCATTCAAATTTGTAATTCTTGACTTTTGAAGGGCTTTTCACATATAAGCCCATAAGTAGGGCCCAAAATATAGAAAAACCCTACAATACTCAAACCTTAGGAAAAAAAGAAACTCATTTTGACTTCTCAAGGGGACCAAATATACCATACAAGCCTTGAAAAACTTAAAAATTACAACACTACCATAAGAGTTTATTTTTTCTTCTAAAAATCATAGTGCAAGGATAATAATGATATTTCACACATTATTTGTTCCTTTTTAGTGTTTTTTAAAATTCAATTTGTAGCTTTAAGTGTTTATATATACAATCAATGCAAGAAATGAATTTTATTATAAATTTCTCAATTTTGAAAGCATAAATAGCAGAAAATTGAATGACATATATATATATATATATCAATCATCATAAAGAAAATCACATAAATATTCATAGACTTATAGCTTAATGTAGTTCAAGTGGTTAAGAGCTACCTGCAATACAAAGCTCCTTCACCTTACTACCATTAATAGAAGAAGAAGGAATAAAATATAGTGGCTTGAAAATGAGGATGAGGTTTGGATTGAGGAGGCTGGAGGTCTTCAGAGTTTGGTTGTTGGGTTTTTTCAAAATGGTGTGGTGGATTCTAACACATCTATTCCCAATTTTTTTTCCCTACTCTTCTACTGTTGAGTTGGATTTTTTGTTGATAGATATTGATATAAATGAAGTTAAAAGCAGCTTATTTAGCATTGGAGGAGTCAAAGCGCCTGGTGCTGATGGCATTCCTTCTTACTTTGATCAGAAACAATGGACTGTATGTGATGGAGATTTGTTATTGTTATGGTGCAAAAAGCTTTTAAGGAGTGTAAAATTATTAGGCTAAAAGTCATAACAATTGTAATTATACCTTTGGTAGGATTTCTAGGAGTTCTATAAATAGGGAGTTTAGGTCATTCTTCAAACTCTCCATTACCCATCATCCATCCACGATCCTCCATCATCTACCATCAAATTCCTACACATTCATACTCATAGCTGAAACACTCAAAGGAGAGAGGGAGTTTTGGAGAGACAAAGAAGACGACCTGGAGCTAGAGTTGCTATCGTTTAGAGATCAAATCTTCAATTGGTTTTTTCTTTCTTGTAATACTATTTATCATGGTTTTTATTGAAGTTTTCATGAACTAATTTCTTTTTGCTAGGGCTACGGTGTAGCCTATCCATGAATACTCAATTACTTTAGTCAATGTTCATTCCAAGTATTTTTCCATGTTGAGTATCTATTACCATGCTTAATGCTTTGAATGTTTGGCCAAAATTTAATTGTTTTGATGCTAAATTGACAATAGGGATACCCAATTTGGGGTTGCTTCCTGTAATAGATGTCATGAGTTACATGATTTGACAGGGATGTTTGTCATGACTTATGTGGTTGTTTTGCAGGTTTTCCAAGGAGTTTAATGGGTTCTTATTATCTTAATTCCATCACTAGGGATAGAGTGGGTTGGTAATAAGAATACTTTTGATATAACCAGGGATGGAGTATCGAATAAAGTAGGAAAAATCGACTGCCAACATAGAGAATAATTAGGATTAACATGCTAAGGGAATTGGGTAAAATTGGCTATGGTGAAATCGGAAGCTCTAGTGCTCTCATAACTTGAATCTCACTAATTTATTTTTGTACGCTTACTTTTATTCATTGTTTTAGTTAATTAATCAATCAAATCTCATCATTCAATTGTTCAAATGAAGTCTTTGTTAATCACAATATGTACTTAGTAATTTAAATCACTCTTCGTGGGAACGACACTTCACTTATCACTGTATTACTTGTGCAAATTGTGCGCTCACAATAATTTCACAACAAGTTTTTGGCGTCACTGCCGGGGAGTGTCTTAAATTTTATTTATATCGATATAGATTGATTTGGGTTTTAATTTGAATTTTTTTTTTTCAGGTACTTCACCTAGTGCATGAGTTTTGGGAGACTGTCGCTTACACCATTAGATCCAGAGATCGAGCGAACGCTTCACAAGCTTAACAAACTGAAAAGGGAGAAGGACGCAATATTGGAAAAGCCATCACCTATGGCTGAGGAACCAAAAGCTGTAAGGGACTATGATGTCCTATCTGTGGTGGCATCACCATCGAGCATTCGTCGTCCAACCATTGATGCCAATAATTTTGAAATTAGACCATCCATAATTTCAATGATTTAGCAATCCTCCATCTTTTGTGGTTGACCTCAAGAAGACCCTAATAGCCATATCTCTAATTTCTTGGAGATATGTGACACATTTAAGTGCAATGGAGCTASCAAYGATGYTRTTCGCTTAAGGCTTTTTCCTTTMTCATTAAAGGAAAAGGCAAAGTCATGGTTGAATTCTCAACCACCTAATTCGATTACTACATGGGATGACTTGGCTAATAAATTTTTAGCTAAATTCTTTCCTCCTGCAAAGACTGCGAAGCTCAAGAATGACATCATGTCATTTGCTCAGAATGATATAAAGCCTTTTTATGAAGCATGAGACAGTTACAAGGATATGCTAAGGAAGTGCCCACATCATGCCCTATCTACTTGGATGAAGTTCAAGCGTTCTATAATGGTTTGAACAATACAAGCAAAACAACGATTGATGCCGCAGACGAAGGAGCTTTGATGGGAAAAACAGAAAGTGAAGTGTATAACTTGCTGGAAGAGATGGCGTCTAATAACTATCAATGGCCTAGTGAGAGATCAACACCAAAGAAAGCTGGAATTCATGAGATGGACACCATATCTGCTTTAACTGCGCAAATTTCTACTATGTCTAAACAACTTGGTACTTTAAATGTTCATGCTATTCAGTCTACTAATTTAAGTTGTGAATTTTGTGCAAGACCTCATCATGGCAATGAGTGTGGAGCTGGTTCATTCACATCACCATTCGAACAAGTGAACCAAGTCTCTGATTTTAACCGACAACGGAATAACCTTACTCCAACACTTATAACCCAGGATGGAAGAACCATCCGAATTTTTCATGGAGTAATAACCCAAATGTACAGGGACCTCCACTTGGTTTCACACCTCAAGAAAAGACGCATGGATTGGAGGATATAATTACTCAACTTGCTGGAAACGTCAACACTTTCTCCATCAATACAAATCAATTTATGAGCAAAACCGAGACGACCCTTCAGAACCAAGCTGCCTTTATCCAAAATTTGGAGGTTCAGATGGGCCAGCTAGCTAATGTATTGACAGGGAGAGTAAATAGGGCTATGCCAAGCCAAACTAAGATTAATCCGAAAAGCCAAGAACATGTGAAGGCAATAACTCTTCAGAATGGAAGGCCAATAAAAAAAGCAGTAGACTTGGATGAAGAAAACAATACCCAGTAGCAAATTGAAGAGAAATCAAAAATTACTAGTGTGTGGCTGTCGTCGTCTACCACCAATGGAACTTCTGCACAACCTGCTGAAATTTCTGCAAAAATTGTACCTGCTACTGTAGAGAAATTGCTGCAACATGTTGGCCCTATGAAGCCATATGTACCGCCAATTCCGTTCCCGCCAACGTCTTTGAAAAAATAAAGTGGATGCACAATTTTTGAAATTTCCTGATATCTTCAAGAAATTACAAATAAATATTCCTTTTGCTGAAGCTTTGGAGCAAATGCCGAGTTATGCCAAATTCATGAAGGATATTATATCAAAGAAGAGGAAATTAGGAGAACATGAGATAGTGAAATTATCCGAAGAATGCAGTGCTATTTTGCAGAGGAAGCTACCACATAAGCTAAAGGATCCAGGGAGTTTTACTATTCCTTGCACTATTGGAACCACTTACTTTGAAAAAGCTTTATGTGATTTAGGGTCCAGTATTAATCTTCTTATGTTTTTAAACATATTGGGTTGGGGGTAATTAACCCAACCACTGTTTCTTTGCAGATGGCGAACAGGTCCATAACATATCCCAGAGGCATAATTGAGTATGTTTTAGTCAAAGTTGATAAGCTCATTTTTCCAACAGATTTTCTAATTTTAGACATGGAAGAAGATGCCGAAACCCCTATTATTTTAGGCCGCCTCTTTCTAAAAACCGGGAGGACATTAATTGATGTGGACAAAGGTTTATTAATTTTGCGAGTGGATGATGAACAGGTGACCTTCAATGTCTTTGAAGCAACAAAGTACCCAGTGGAATCAGACTCTTGCTTCCTAGTGGATATAGTGAAAAAAGCTGTCTCTGAAAAATTTAAAGTAGAATAGTTTCTTAATGAAGATTATGAGACTGCTAAGATTTACAAGGAGCGTACGAAGAAATGGCATGATAAAGCATATTCTAAGGAAGGATTTCTTTGCTGGTAAGAAAGTTCTCCTATTTAATTCCTGCCTCCGACTCTTTCTTGGGAAGCTTAAATCGCTTTGGTCTGGACCATTTACAATATTGCAAGTGTTTTCTTCTGGAGTTATTGAAGTTAGGTATGACGAAAAAGGCACTGTTTTCAAAGTAAATGGCCAACGATTGAAGCCATACTTGGAAGTCAATTTTGATCAACAATGGACTTCCATTCCTCTGCATGATCCAGAGTGATGATCTTGCAAGAAGAAAAGAAAAACAGATTTTGTGTTCCAAAGAAAGGATTTTGTGTTTCAAATAACGTTTCTCAATTTTTTTTTTTAGCCCCAAGATGATTGCAAACATGTTGCATATGTGTTACAGAAGTTGTTTTGGTCATTAGATGACTTTAAAATCCAGAAAATAGCAAAAGATGTTATTATGTTCTTATTTTGGTCAAAATTAAATTTTTTGCCTCTTTTCTTTTTTGGTGTTTTTAGGTAAATTTGAAGCCACCAACATGTTTAGAATAGTTATTATGATGATTTGAAATAGGTTTGGGGTCTGAAGTGGTTTACGTGACGTTTTAGGAAGATTTGAAGCTAAAAAAGTGGCCTAAAAAAAATCTAAGCTGCTGTTTGCCCAGAAAATTGAAGATTTTTCATCACAAAAGAGCTTTGCGACGGTGTTCATCAGATTTTTCGTCGCTTAAGGCCAATTTTCCAGAATTTCCTGATTTATTCCAAATGAATTACGATCCATTCCATTCGCGATCAAAGATAGGATCTATTCTAGGTGTGTCCTCTTACTTTTGAAGAAATTTCTTTTTTCGTAAGCAATTGGGGCTCATATATTCACTCATATTTGTTTGCAAAATCACAAAATTCCTTTTAACTTTTGAAAAAATAAAAATTTGTTAAAGGTTTTACTTTCTATTACTAATAGTGATGTATATGTGATGTTCGATCATACTTCTTTAACTAAAGTGTTGCCATGAAAGTTCATGCATCATAATTATAGCACTTCACGTAGCCATGCTTCAAATATTTTGATGGACAAGGTAGCTATACTTGGATGATTGTAGAGAAATAGTGAAGACTACCATTGTGAGATACTTGAGCCAAATTGCCATTCATTGAGAGAGTATTTGGGATTATTCTTATTCACTATTTTCTTTCTTTCTTATTTAGATTGATCTCAATTATGCTTTTGAATTGATTACTAAGAACTAATCTCTCTTTTGTATGAATCATCTTATGCTTTCACTTTTGAGTTGGATGGATCTTGAGAGATGATGTTAGGCTATGCATGTTCTAACCACTAAATAAAGCCTCATGTCCTACCCATTGTGTATGCCATCAACCCTTTGAAGCCAAACACTTAGCCTTTTCTTTCATCACCCACAATATTTCCTTACCCTTTTTACCCTATTTTTAGCCATACCCTATAACTTGGGATATGCCATAGCACAAGGATGAAGGTTAAGCTCTACATCAACAAAAGAGATAGCGTGTACCGAGGAAATATGTGCTTAAAATAAAAGAAAAAGAAAAAAAAAGAAAAAAAATTATATATATATATATAAATGAAGCATATCAAAAATCCTGGACGGCTTTGTAAAGTAAATTTGAAGAGTCAAGCCTTATAACACGATAAATGCCTTAGTATGCCTCAAGTTCTAGTATTTCCTATCCTTTCTTTCATAACCCATAACCTAGCCCTACATTACAACACCCTAGTAAAGACCTAATAGATCTTTGGGGACTTCTTACTCGGAAGTAGAGGTATGTACTTCATCTATGGTTCTTAGTATTTGATTTCCTTTCCAAAAGATCTATTTTCAGAAATTGCCTTTTATTCATTTTGGATGCATATGTGTCTTATATTTTGATTTCTTCACCCAACTTCATTCGCATATGCAGGGTAAGAGTGCAACCCTTGGTTTTGTGAGAAAATTGAGAGTTATCCAATGAGGCCTAGAGTCAAGGCGAAGTTGTACACACCGAGTGTGGTTATCTTTAAGTTCAAGAACTTGGAGTATTGGCTTTACACTTTTACATTATGGTGCATTTTATTTGTAGTGCCATAACTTTAGTTTTTGAATTGTAATTGGCATTCATTGGAAGTATTGCTTTAACAAATTAGTTTTGCAAGGAGAGTTTGTGGGTGTCGTGACTGGTAAACCCTTAGGAGACACAACTCCTCATACTACGGACACCTAGAGGTTTAAAGGCTTGTGGCACATGCTAAGTATTGTCGTCGGATCAGCTGCACCAAAATGGATTCAGCTGCGTCCTCAACTTGTGATACTCGCAAGTGCATGAGCGGTTCGGTAGTATAGTATATGTAAGTGCGAGGTCGATCCCACGAGGATTGATGATAGATTGATCCAATTCGATTCCCTGTACAAAACAGAAATGAAAAAGAAAGGAAATAAATAAAACAAGAAAGAAAGAAAAAACTAACTCAAGCAAATAAGTTCCCAAGTTCAAATTAGATTAACGGATTGATTCTAGCTGAAGTATGATTAAGCCATGGTGTCTGGTCCTAACCTTGTATTCCTAATTCCCTAATTTGATCATCTATTGTCTAACCTAAAATTAAGCATTAGGATTCCATTAAGCATAGAAGAACATTTTAAACAACCAAGTACGTATCTAATCCCTGTTGTCGAATGTCCATACATACTCTTCCTATTCATAGTTCAATTCAAATTAAAGCATGGTGTCTACTCTTAATTCAAACTAAGATAGCTAACATGCAAGCCTTAATAGTGATCAATCATTCAAACTAGCATATTAACTTATAAGCATAATGAATAAAAACAAAAACCATAATTGAAACTTGGAAACTAATCAAACTTGAAAACTAAGAAATTACATCACAATGAAAATTAAATTAGAACTCAAAAACTTGAAGGAAAATTTAGCAAAATGATTTTGTTACAACAATTGAGAACTAGAAAGGAAAACTAAGAGAATTTGAGGGAGAGAAGGGAGGGGAGCTCTAGAGAAGTGTTTGAGAGCTCCCCCCCCCTTTGGGGTGTGTTTACAAGCTTGGAGAGACTCACTATTTATAGGCCTAGGGGAAGTGAAAATCTGAATTAAGTATTGCTTCTACCTACAGCATCCACTTCACCAACTTTACCTAACTTCCCCACAAAAAATAATTAGCTCATGCATGACAATGCATTGCAGTCCGCTTGTGGGCTCATTTTGGAATTATTCCTCCATTCTAAAAAATTTGGAAAAATATGAATCTTGAAGCTCTTTGTCTTGTCTTTCCAAGCATATGCAGCCCAACTCGAAGAAAAATCAGAAATACCTTCAAATGTCAGTTTTGGCCCAGTAACGCAGATGCTGCCGAATTTGACCTTAAGTTGCCAAAACTTGCATAACTTCCTCTAGAAGACTCGGAATCATGAACCATAAAATACTACAGAAACTAGACTTCCGCTCCTTCCAATGATATATGGCTCATTATCTAGTTCTTCCTAAGCAAGTACAGTCCAATCCTTGAAATTGACTTATTTGCAGACACAATTGTTGAGCTAACTTGACTCCAAAATGTATTAAATGAGTCCCAAGCTTGATACACTGAAACAAACACAAAAAAAATTAAAAGCACAAGTTTAACTAAAAAACATAACCAAATCATAAGTTAGAAGTGTACAAAATGATATGTAATTATGCACCGATCACTAAGTGCCATCGAGATTACCTGCGAAAGTTGTTTAGTTTAGTTTGTTTGTTTTAATTTATTTTTCATTTTCAGTTTTCCTCGAGGGCTAGCAAAAGATAGGTTTGGGGGTATTTGATAAGCCTATATTTTATATATATTTTATGCCTCCTTTGCTTATTTATTTGTTAATTTCCTTGGATTAAATTGGTTGTTTTCAATTGGTTTTGTGAGATTTGTGAAGGAATTGTGAAATAGGAGAAAGTGTGCTAAAAAGGTCAAGAAGATGAAGATCGGAGATTAATTAAAAAGAAGCCAAGTCATTCCTTTTGTTGCAAGGAATGTTGTCAAATTTCCTCATTCATGATGGTTCAAATCTTATCAAGTCAAACAAATTGCATCGAACTTATCCATACAAGAATCACTGTCATTATTTTCATATACAAGTGACTGGTCACTTGCTTAAGTGTGACTGGTTGTTTTGACACCGAGAGCACCTGCTTCATCTCTAGATATAGGCGACCGGTCAAGTTCCAAAGGGCGATTAGTAGTTTCTTCATAAAGACCACAAGTTTCATCTTCAGATATGGGCAACCGGTTACTTGTTTCAGTACGACATGTCGTTTCCTTCCCGAAAGCAATATCTTCAAACACATCATTCTTCAATCCAAGACTCTCCAATTCACTCCCATTCTCCCCCTGAATTGGAGATGAGGGAGAGACATAATAGGGCACTTCTTCATGGAAAGTCACGTCCAAAGTAACATGCTCCTTCTGGGTAGGTGGATGATAACACTTATAACCTTTATAAGTAGAAGAGTAACCAATAAAGACATATCGCAGAGCACAAGGATCAAGTTTACTCCGTTGATGAGAGTATATATGAACATAGGCAACACACCCGAAAACTCTATGGGACAACTTGGAGACTGAGACAGGGGAAACATGGTCACCAAACACATCATGTGGAGTCTTGAAATCAAGAACCCGGCTAGGAGTACGATTAATCAAATAGGCAGCAGATAAAACAGCATGCCTCCAAAGATGATGGGCAACAAACATGTCCAACATAAGGGAGCGGCAACTTCAAGTAACTGACGATTCTTGCGTTCAGACACACTATTCTGCTGAGGAGTAAATGGGGTTGTCGTTTGGTGAATAATACCTTGAGTACGGAAGAAAGATGCCAAAGTGTTATTCACATATTTGCCTCTGTTATCAGTCCATAATACTTTGACCCGAGCATGAAATTGAGTAGGCACCATAGTACAGAACTTTGGAAGGATGGAAGCGACATCATGTTTATTTTTCAGCAAGAAAACCCAAGTGAGTTTGGTACAATTATTAATAAATGTAACGAACCAACGAAATCCGTTCGAAGTAACACGAGCCGGAACCCACACATCAGAATGCACTAAATCAAAAGGCTTTGCAACTTTACAGTCACTCAAAGGAAACACAGTGCGATGACTCTTGGCCAAAATACATGTCTCACACTTAAAACTGGACTCATCACAAAAGTGGAATAAAGATGGAAACAAACGCTTAAGGTAGCCAAATGACGGGTATCTCAAGTGACGATGCCATAACCAAATTTGTTGTTTGTCTTTGACACTGTAACTTTGAACAGTATTAACGACACGATCACGAACTAATGCAAAAGGCAATGTCAAATAATATAACCCCCCCTTATTCGTTTACCATGCCCAATCGTCTCGTGAGTCTTGAGATCCTGAGAAGAGCAATTCGTAGGATATAAAGTAGCAGAAGCATTAAGTGTATCAAGTAATCAACCAACAGATAATAAGTTACAATGGATATTGGGAACTAGTAACGCATGAGACAAGGACATAGCAGGAGTGAGAGAATTAGCACTAGTTAAATATGGGTCACGGGTGTTACTAGACAACTCATCAAAAGATTTAACATCATAAGTCATATGATCAGAAACACTAGTGTCAATTACCCAAGTGTTAGAGCCAGTACCTGTAATAGAATAAGAAACACACAAATTTGCAGAGGCAGCAGCAACAACACCAACAATGGAGTTATCAACCATGATTGCAGCAGAAACTCAATAAATCACGGCAGAGTATACAACAGAACACAGCATATGCACAAATACGGTAGATGCACAAAAACAGGCACAAACACAACAGAGTACACAATGAAACACATCAAAGGCACAAATACGATAAATGCACGTAGACAAGAATGACACAAACACAGTAGAGGCACGAACACTACAACACAACACACAAACCCAGGAAGGCACACACAGCTCATGTAGAGAAAAAAAAATTGGGGATAGAACACGGGTAAACACAACACACAGGTCACCATAAAAGTTGGCTCTGATACCAAGTCAAATAATATGGGTAGAATATTTTCATGTTGTATTTCATTCTCTAAAAGAAGGTATTTGTAGTACAAGGATGTAACCCTAGTAGGGTCAAACTAGGAAACAAGATAAAATCCTAATTTCACAATATCTGTACAAAAGGAAGAAATATAATCCTAATAAACTAGGAAATAAATATCCTAATTAAGCTAGGATCGCCCTAACATTATAGCAGTGACACAACTATCCCATTTGCCTCAATTGCAACAGCGATCACATCTACCCCCTTTACAGCAGTGACACCACTGCCTCACTATCAGCAACCTTTGGGAGTAACACCTTTCAAAATCTCGTGTGCAAGTTGGACGTTCTTGATATCCACCCTCCAACTTGAGGGGAAGTGTTGGACATTAGGAACGTTATTTAATTGTTATTTAGTTTCCTTTTATTAGTTGATTGTAATTGATTTGGAGTAGTCTCCAAGTAACCTAGTTTTCCTAGTTAAGCTTGTAATATCTCTATAAATACTTAGCCTTTTGGCTCTATCAATAACAACAGAGAATTATTCTTCTCAACACAATCTCTAATTTCACAATGATGACGAATACAATTATGATGTGGAATGCAGTTTAGATGAATTATGACTCAAATAGTCAATTCTTTTTTCATGATTTAGTTGTATCATGTTACGATTAAAAGGTTAAGCAATTAAAACTTGAGATATTTAGTCACATACCCATTCTTAATATTAGAACTATAAATAAACCCTACACCATTTAATTTCTATAAACAAACCAAAAAAAAAAAACTCAAAAAATGATAACTTGCCCTATTGAATTTAATTTTGATTATTAAATTGCCCTCTTGAGTGTTTTGGGCTTTTTTTTATGAGGTTTTGGGGTTGGGTTTGTTTTAAGAAATCAATGGCAGTTTTTTAATTTAAAAGAAGTCAAAAGCCTTTTTGTTATGTTGTAAATGGGCTTTGGGTGTGTTTCTAAAGGCCATTTCATATAGTTTTTTTTTTTAATAGTTTGGACTCCTATATTGGGTATAATAGTGAATCTCCCTTAAAACTTCTGGTTTTTTTTATAGCTTTTTTTGAATTGGTATCAGTCTAAGGAACGATGCAATTGAGCATTGGTTGCATGTCAAACTTTGTGAACTATAATCATGAGCACAAATTTATAAATTGAAACACAGAATGGTTGGTTCCAAGTTGTTCACACTTTATTTAGTGTAGAGAGAAGCACCAGTTTGACAACAATATTTCCAACATTGACAACACCAAAAGACTTCTCAATATTATATACGAGTCTAATGAAAATTTGATCATTGGTTTGTACCTCAAACTGTGAACTTATATAATTCAGTTAAACTTATTCAATGTTGAAATTTTTTTACATAGGAACACAGACTGAATTGTCTCAATTCCAACTTCCCAGTTGTTCAAATTTTACTAGAGAGAGCAAGTTGCTTGGTATGACAGCCCTGAGCATGTCTTCTTCTTCCTTAACTCAACACTGGCAACATCAACAACCTTCTAAACTCGTAAAGCCTGGGCCTCAATCTCAACTTCCTCACCAGGGTAAGCATAGGCCCCACCACGCCTGAAATTGCCTCCTTTCAGTAAACAATGGGATACTTTGAAGGAGCAAACAATACGACCGGGTTCAAGGAGATCAACTTTAATGCCTTCCATGATAAAGGACTCAAAGAACTTGTCTGGCAGCCCATCCATTGTCATTGCCATTCACCTTCTTTCTCCAAGAACTTCTTCACTGTTTCCATACTTGTTTCCTCATTTCTCTAGAAGCCTTAGCCATCAGAGAAACAACAGATAAAAGAGTCACATTCAACATCAAGGTCCTAATAACCTTAGCCCAAGTATCTTTCTAGGTCTAATCTCACTTATGCACAAAAGAAAAGGGAGGAAAAGATGAGACTTTCTTTTCCTTGAAGCTCTCTTGGATGGTCTCCGAGTTTTCAACTTTTGAAAGACCTTCTTCCTTGTTGCTTGCTTCATAGAGTCTTTACAAGGTACGAAAGTAGATACCTCTAGTTCATACACACAAACGTAGTGTAAGAGATGAAGAAGATGAACAAGAGGAGGTAAGGTGCTAGCCCTCTCCTCTTGGTGGTCAGTTCTAGCATGGTCGAGTGGAGAATTATCTCCTCTCAAACCCACTCCAAAGTTGGATTCTTCAAACCCTAGAAAGAAAACAGCCTAATTGTGGCTTATATAAGCCAATACAAAAGATGAAGCAAAACCCCATCCTTGTATTTTAGCCATAGTGTTTCTTGGGCTCATTTAACTTATGTTGTCATACAACACATGTTCTCTTGGTCCCATTTAATTTCAATTTTTTTAGATCTTGAAAATAGTTTGGAGTTCAATACCAAACAAGTTTATGATCTTAAAATCACTCTATGAAAACTCATGTTTTTAACAAGAATCATAGTTTTTGAATTTACTTTTTTAAGTAGGATACCAAATAGGGCTTAAACCTCCCAAAATATTAAGGCTTATTTTATGATATGCCCCCTGAAAGTGGATTTGACTGTCACTTTGTCCCTTGAAACTCATTTTGTCTCACTTTACTCCTTTTTTCACACATATTTGTCTCACTTTGTCCAGATTCCAGCGAGGCCAACAATTATCTGTCAAAATATTAATTTAAAATTAAAAACTCAATTAATATACGTTATGTTTTAAATATTTAATCTTATTAAAAATTGAGTTTTTAATTTTTAATTAAGAGGAATGCTAGCAACCTTCTCTCTAACCTTCTCCTTTTGACCTTTTTCCCTTTTTTGCTTGACATATGTCATTCTCCTTACATTTAAAATAATGTCATTAATATATTATACAAGCTAACTTCTTTCCAAGTTTACCCTTATTAAATGTGTTCAATTTTTCCACAAAAATTTCACAACTTTCTTACCATCTTATTAATTTTTTTCTAACGTCAATTATTTTTTTTAAAGAAAATATGTGCTTTTAAGAGGAAATGTCAGGTTTTTTTATTATTTTTTTATTTTTTAAACACAAAGGGTTTAGATAGAAAAAAAAAAACGAACATCTTTTTTGAAAAAAGTAGTCATTTTCTTTAAAAAAATAATTGACGTTTAAAAAAAAGTAATAACATAGTAAGAAAGTTGTGAATTTTTTTTGGACAAATTGAATACATTTAATAAGGGTAAACTTGGAAAGCAAAAGTTAACTTGTATAATATATTAATGACATTGTTTTAAGTGTAAAGAGAATGACACATGTCAAGCAAAAAAGGGAGAAGATCCAAAGAAGAAGGTTAGAGAGAACGTTGCTAGTATTCTCCTTTAATATTTTGACAAGAAATTGTTGGCCTCACCGGAATCGAGGCAAAGTGAGGCAAATATGTGTGGAAAAGGGAGTAAAGTGAGACAAAATGAGTTTCAAGGGCAAGGACGGATTCAGGAAAGTGGGCTAATATTTTTCTTGGCTTTGGGGACTCCAAGTAAAATAATAATAATAATAATATAATAACATTTAAAATATTTCAAAACCATAAAGTAACAAATAAAATAATAAAATGACATCTTTACAAAAACAAAAACAAAAAAATTTAAAACAAACATTTCTCCTTCTCTCAGAAATACCATGCAGCTAGAAGAATTAATGCAAATGCAGTTCAACAGAAGCAATCCAAACTACAGAGGGACCAGACCAGCCACTATTTAACCTCAAGCCTTGGAGTTTCAACTTCAAAGCCACCTTAATTATTTGATACTCGTAAAAATATTTAAAATAGAGCCAAAGAAGAGGGGTTTATAGTTTATTTTGGCAAAAAAGGAAAAGGGGTTTACGACTACAAGGGAACATAGAGCATGAAGAAATTATTAAATTTTCATGTTGGCAGACATTCAATATTTCCCATGTTCGTTTTGATAGTAATTTATTATTACTACCATGTTACTTGTTCCAAAAGCAGTCATAAATGTGTTTTTTTACTCAAAAGTGGTGAGCTAATATTAACCAAAAACCAATCACAGGCCAGGAGACAAAGAGAGCGTGGGCTAATAATATTTTTTGGAGTAGGATTAGCTTATAAAATTTGCACTAAGTTTAGCATTGTTAAAATTTTACACTGTGCTAGAGCCCAGCCTAGCTGACAGGACCCGCCCCGGAATTTACCCAAAACCGGGGCGAATCCCGTCTTTGTTCCGACATCACCCCGATGCCGGGCCCACTTACTAGAAACCGAGACTCTCTACCAAAATTTTGGCAGAGTCTTCCTTATGAATTGAACAAATCCAACAAAATTCAACCTGCATAAAAATATAGAATAATCTCAACCAGCAGCATGCTTTACAGCAACTAAACAGTTTACAACAAAATGGCCTCTGGCCTCACAATTCAAACCCTAACAGGGGCAATAACAGAGCATGTCTAAGAACTTCAATTTCAACAAAACAGAGTACAAAGGAAATAGCATGAAGAAGGAGTCTTACGATGACTCAAAGCTCGGAAGCACACGATCCGGCTCTGCTGCGGAGCTCAGTCAACTACTGGCTGGGGGGCGCAAAACAGAAAATTGTGAGTGGACAAAAATAAATTCAGTTCGGTGCAAACCAACGTAATATAACCCCACCGTTTAGAAAACCATGCAAGAAATCCCATGCATCTCAAAACTGTCATACTCAAGTATATATATATATATATATATATATATATATCAAAACAAATCAATACCATATGCCAAGTCCAAAATCCAAAACGAACGCTTTATAAAACCCACCATCCAATACTTATAAATCCCACAACCAAACTCTCGAAAGCGTACCCATTGGCACGACCGGCAAGGAAGTATCCACACCGAGACACAAGAATGAATGAATAGATATATAATTATATAATATAAGAGATATATATATATATATAATATAAATATAACCATCACCTAGTTGTATCGGGGAAACAATCCAACCGGGGGATTGTTTGACTAGTCACCCTGGCAGAGTCCTCGTGATGAGTCCTCAATCCACCATGTGACTAGGGAACGAGCCGTCCAACTGGGGGACCAACTCTCAGCCAGAATGTACCGTCGATAACCTCAAAACCCGTACGTCTGTGAACAGTCCTACGCGCGCAGACTACCCAATTAAGGGTCTACAGCAACATCCCGTCAAGGATGCCCCGGGTCCCGACAATTCCAAGTATCTCAAGTCTCCGTATCCAAGTTCCACATCAGGGGAGGTACATAGGGTAGTGCTTACCGCACACCAAACTGACATTCTATACTCACCACTTTCCACAATCTCATCTCAACAACCCAAGTACCTCACACATAACCAAATATATATAGAAATCCCAAAATCCATATATTCATACTCAAGATACTCAAATACGTCAAAACCCAAAATATATTTTCAATGCCTTATAAAAATATCACTTTCAACAATTTCATAAATAGTATATCCAAAATACCATTTAAAACATCATGCATAATATTTCCCAAAACCCATAGAAAATATACTTTCAATACCCAACTATACCAAACCCACAATATTTTACCAACGCGCTATAAAAACATCAAGTTCAACTCATGAATATAATATATTTAATAAATCATTAAAAACATTATGCATAAATCTTTCACCAATAAAACCATGCATAAGATTTGAAAACAAAGTCCACTCACAAGTAGTCCCACGCTGCTTGACCCTGAGAGGGTCCCGCCTGCTGTGTATGCGTAGTCGGAGTACCTAATTCAGAATACGTATACGAGATTAATACGAAGCGTTTGGAACGAGTACTTTGAATTAAATATTCTAATTTCCCAGGTTTCTAGTAAACGTACTAGGAACGAGACGTTCTAAGGTCCAACTACTCAATTTGGACGATGGAACTGCTTCAGGAGACACTCGGTCAACCAGCGGTCAAACTTCCCAATTTGGGTCAACCGGGCCCACGGGACCCACGACCTCCGTTTTACAATCCGAAAGTTCCTAAAGGTTTCACAAGGTCTAAGATAACCGTCTCGCAAGTTTAGTCCGAAACGGACGGTTAGATCGCTTACAATTGCACAATCGGACGGTTAATATAAAACGCAAACTTTAAGTTATTGAATCGGAACATCCGGGGTTCCGATTCACGATCCGCGAGTTCCTATACGATCCTAGGAATACCTAGAACAACATATTTTAATTCGGAAAGGATCTAACGGTCGGAACCTATCGAACCCGGATAACGCACAATATGCGAAAATCTGTTCGATAGTCAAACGATGTCCGAATTGAGATCCGCGAAATCCTACATGCTCGTGACAACCTAAGGATCTCATCGGGTTAAATTGCAGCCTCACCAGCCTTGCCCACACGCCGCCACACGCGCCGGCAGCGCGTGGGTGTGTAGAGTAATTCCGGCGACGGAAAAACTCCACACCCGAGCTCACCCTTCCTACCCTAGCTTCTACTCGAGGTCAGGATCACTTCATTCAACTACGGGAAGGCCCAATTCGGGCGGCAACTGGCCGGAATTTCATTTTGAAATTCGGCCAAAACCTAGATTTCCAAAATCAATTTCTACCCAGCAAATCAATCCAAACCTATACAACCATCAGCTAGAACTCGAAAACTAGGTAGAAAACCATACCTTACTCGTCAAATTTGGTGGAGAAATGAGAGAGAACGAGAGGCCGAAAGTTCGGTAAAAATCTGTCAAAACCGCTACGTTTCGTGGCTGTTTCCGGCGACGGCAGCGGCAGATCGAGGTGGCGGTAGGTTGGAACGGAAAGAAGGAAGTGTGGTGGTTCCAACGGAACCGGTGCCGCCCCAAGTGGCGGCGTGTGGTGGCGGTGGCGACGACGAGAAGTCGCTGTCGTCGCAAGGGAGGGGGAGGGATTTTCTAGTTCGCAGGGGAGGGAGAGAGAGAGAGAGAGATCAGATATTTTAAACTCAAACTTCGAAATATTTACGATTTTACCACTGTCGATGTTTTGCCCGTAACGTTTTCGTTACAACTCCGATTCAAGCCTACCGCGTGTCTACGAATTCGTCTCAGTACCACCTACCCAGAAATACCAGTTACTGCCCCAAACACTTTTCGGACAAGAAAATGACCAATTTACCCCTACTCTGAGGGTAAATTCGTAAATTCACTTAAATAATTTAAAATAGGAATTAAATTTGGAGTCGGGGTGTTACACTAGCCTATAACAACCCGATCCTTAATTAATTTTTAATTATTACTTTATTATGAGAAAAGACAATTTTGCCCTTATAATAAATTATTAGAGAAAATATTGACTTTTTGACTGGGAAGAAGTTTGAAAATTCCGCTTGTACCGTTGCGTAGAGCGCGACGAAATGAGTCCATAGACACGTAGTGGGCTCGAATTGGAGTTATAACAAAGAAGATACAATCAAAATACTATCAGGGGCAAAATGGTAATTTTGCAGATTAGATTTTAAACCCCCTCTCTCCTCGGGTGATAAACAACCCCCCCCCCCCCCCCCCCCACCCCCAGTCAGGTTGTTTTTCAGGACCACTTCCTTCCTCCTAGCCACCAACATACACCACCGGACCAGACCCAACCACCTCAGCCAGGTCCCACCAACAAAGCCCAGCCCACCTCCGTCGTCAACCGGCCGCCTGGACGTTGAGAATTCGAAAAATCTGGTAGGTTTCAGTCAAAACTTCTCCGGCATCGTACGTCGTCCTCCGGCCACCAATCTTGACGAGTAAGGTATGGATTTTCGACTATTTTCCATGCTCTAGCTGATAGTTGGGTAGGATTTGAGAAATTTCTGGCGTTAATGGTTCGATTTTGGATCCAAAATTTGACTGGTTTTGGGATCCCGATTCCGGCCACTTTCGACCATTTTTCGGGGTAGGTCCAAGAATAAAAATGGTCCCAAATAGGGTGTTACACCTAGGATAGGAGTCTTGAGCCGAAATTTTGAGATTTGACTGCGAAGCGTTATTGCTTTGGGCACCCACACACTGCTAGTGCATGTGGCGGCCCGTGGGCAGTGTAGCGGAGGGGCATTGTGTTCCAAAGCAATCCCTTTGTTATCACAAGCGCGTAGGTACTCACGGAATTCAATTCGGATAACGTCTGAACCCCAAACGGATCTTGCCTATTATGCGATTTTTGGGTTCGATACTTTTGAACCGTTGGATCATGGTCAATTTCATATACGTTGATCTAGATAATTCCAGGATCGTATAGGATTCGACAGATCATAAAACAGAGTCCTTGATACTCCAAAAATGCCAACCCTAGTCTAGGGTTACAATAACCATCCGATCGTGATCAATCCGACCGTCTGATCGAGACCCAACTCTGGGGACATATGTCCTAGGCATGTTAAAACCTCTAGGAACTCTCGAATTGGAATTTTGAGGTCGTGGACCCCATAGGGTCCCGGGTTGACTTTTTGGGACTTTATCGTCTTTAAGTCCCGAGGTACCCTTAGACCGCTCTAAACCTTGGGAAAAGCTATTGTGAGCATAGAAATGACTTTAAAGTTGGTGAATGTACTTCTAAGAACCTAGGGCTAGGGTTTCGGATAAAATGATTATGATGAGCTCTATTGTTTGTGTATGATCTCATGGGAAGTTCATGTACGTGGGAGTGTTCATTGGTTTAATTATTGCAATAATTTCATGGATATAAATGATCCCGGAATGGGCATGCATAATTGGAAGCATATTCTACTATGCGAGGGTATATCTAAGGGTTATTTCAGTGTTTGGGAATAATGCTTAAGTGGAGCTGAGGAAACCTCTAAGAGTATGAGTATTTAATTATCTGTTTATTTATCACTTGTTTATACATTCATATGGGTAATTGTGTTGTCAGATTATAAATATAATATCGGAATGGTATGTTAATCAGAGATCGATATTGTTAACAAACTAGCTAAGTATTTAATACATATATTCAGTAATTGAAAAGAAAGAATCATAGCCTTTGGCTTTTATCAGATAGTGGCATATATATATAGGTATTTATGTATATATTTTAAGTTAGGTTGAGAAGCAATTTATTGAAAGTTGATATAAATGACAGGTTATGATTTTCAAACCCAACCACTAGGGTACACCCTAGTTGCTTTGAAACAGTTTATCCTTTTTTTTAAAAGTGCCCCATGAGTTCGGGGACACCTGAACCGTGTGGTGTGAGGAAAGGTGGCTCGGATTGAAGTGGTATCTCCGAGACCTGAGAGGATTGAGGCTTGGATTGAAGTGGTATCTCCGAGGCCTGCGAGGATTGCGGCTCGAATGGACTTGATGTCTCCAAGGCCTGCAAGGAATGCGGCTCGGTTAACTTTGTGTTTCCGAGGCCTGCAAGGATGGAATTGACGGTAATAATGGAATTGACCGATCGGGAAATGGGAGTACACCTAGATGGAGAGAATTTAGATTTTAAGATGCTTTTAAACTAAATTGAGGATTTTATACGGTTACCATTATTTTCTTAAGCGTCACATTTGTTTTACAAGTGAAAGATGGGAATATACATATAGGTTCTAATTAAGTTGTTGATATATATATTTATTTATTTATGAATCTTATGTAAGTTTCGATACAAGGATACAAGGGTCTTCGGAGCTTATAAATCTTCAACCTAGTTTATTTTATTTTGTTTATTTGTCATTATCTTTTATTATTCTATATGGTATTAAATAGCTTAAGTTTTTCTAGCATATTTTGCCCCACGAGTCTTAGAGATATCCGGACAGTGTGAGCGAGGATTACAGGGCAGGACGTGTCACCAATGGTGTCACGAGGAATTGATAGTTATGGCTTTCCAAGAGTGATTACTTGAATCTAAATGCTTCATTCCTTCATTTAATTATAGAGATATTTAGTGATATACCCATTTCTAGCACTAATATTATAAATAAACCCTACACAATTGAATTCCTATAAACAAACCCAAAAAAAACCCAAAAAATTATAGCTGGCCTTATTGAATTTAATATTGATTATTAAATTACTTTGATGCCCTATTGAGTGCTTTGGGTATTTTTATGAGATTTTGGGGTTGGGCTTGTTTTAAGAAATTGATGGCAGTTTTGTAATTTATAAGAAGTTAAAAGCTTTTTTGTTATGTTGTAAATGGGCTTTGGGTGTGTTTCTAAAGTCCATTTTATATAGGATATTTTTATAATTTGGGCCCCCATATTGGGTATAATAGTGAATCTCCCTTAATTATATATTGTCATGTGAGTAATGCCAGGAAGCTTGGAACAGGAAGCTGAGATGAAATAAGAGAACTACGTGTGACTTGATCCCTTATTAAGGGTACGTAGGCAACCTAGGGTTCTAGTTGCAGCCACGAGGTCCAGAAATTAAAGGTAGGCCAGCTCAGTTATATTGTGAAATCTAGCATTGTTCTGGGAATGTTTTAAGAAATTGAGTTTAATGTTGTTAGTAGAATGACTTATTCGTTTCCTTGAGGCTTGAGGCCAGAATGTTGTGATGCTTGATTTCTTGGATATAAATTGATATATGCTGAACTTTTGGATTATATGAACGTTTATTGACATGTGAAAATTTCGGGAAATGTTCAATTTAGAGGGGAGACTCTGCCGAATTTTCGATAGAAGTCAAACTTGAGATAATTGTATTTTGAATGGAAGGGCAAATAGGTCAGTTGTGCCCGACACCCACCAAGTGTCGGACATGCACAGAGTTTGGCTTGGATTCCAAAGTAGAGTCTGGGTTAGGTCCTGTCATAGCCTGTACATGGATTTGTCCTTGTTCAGGAGGCAAAGTGAGACTCAAATACATTTTCAGAGGGTATATCAAAAAATAAGCCAAATATTAATACAGAAAGAGAAAATGAAATGGAAAAGTCAATAAAAAAAAATAATAATAAAATTAGTTTGTTTAATCTTAGCCTTTCATTGTACTCTAATCTAATGGTTAAAAACTTGTGTCAAATAAAAGAAGGATAATTATTTGGTAAAAGAATAATTTTGTTAAAAAATGAATTCTATGATGACGTTAGTAATAGTAGGGCTCAGTTTCCACATCATCAAACTGCTCGGCAATTCATCACCTTTGACAATTTGACATTTTGTCACCCAAAGAATCCAATATCTTTATTGCCAATTCAAACTGTCGGCACATTTGTTCTAATTTAGTCCTTCACTTTAATAAATTTGTGAACAAGAAAAGTATTAAATTGGAAAAGTAATGAGATATATATATATTTTTTTGGTGGAACCTGGAAATCAATACCAGGGCACAAATAGCGCAAGCAAATTACAGAAGCAGGAGTCCAATTAGGAGGGGACTACAAGCACGCATACATCACAGCCAAAGACCAAACAAGATACAAGTTAAAGTAGAAATACCAGATAAAGAAAAGAAACAGACGGTGCCATGGATGGGCAAAGGATGTCGAAATCTGATCTGGCATTCCTCAAGTGCTGCGAATTGGGGGCCAAGGAAGACCATCTTTGTCCAAGATTCCAATCAAAGAGGATGGGGTTCGGTTGACCTAAATAGAGAGGCTCGTCCTCGACATAGCTAACTTGGCTAAGTGATCAGCTGCCAAGTTTGCGGTCCTAGGGACCCATGACTAGTTACAATCCCGAAAGGTAGAGCAAGAGTTTCTGATACTACATATAATTGGATAGAGCTGCCACCTACCTTGAGGGATTGAACGATTAAGGCAAGATATGGCCTCTTTGGAATCAGATTCAATGACTACTCTGGTGTGCCCTTGTTGGATAGCAAAGTTACATCCTTCCAAAATAGCCAGAGTCTCAGCTTCGATGGTAGAGTTCTCTTCAACAGAGCAAGCAAGGCCAGCAGCAAAAACTCCACTAGAATCACGTAATATCACTTCAATACCTGCCTTATGGTGCTCAAGTTTCCAAGAAGCATCCACATTAATTTTTACAACACCATTAGCTAGAGGGGACCAAAATTGGTGAGTTTGGGCCACAAGTACAAGGGGTCTGTGAGTTGCATTCTTTGAGGCTTGAGCCTTAAGGTAGCTCCTACAAGCAGCATGAGATTCACAGATTACCACCATTGGTGATGGCGGGTGAGATTCGATAGCCGTCCCAGGTCCCATTTATTTGCTTGGGAGTTAATGATATGTTGTACCCGATGATTAGCATCCACCAGAGTATTAGTTCCTGAAGTGAGACGCATGTTAAGAGTAGATGGAATCCATCTATCTTCCCAAATCTTAATAGAACTGCCATTCAAAACCTGCCAGAGAGCCTCGTTCTTTATCAAATCTCTCCCTTGCAATAAGCTTGCCCAAGCCCAAGAGGCACATCCCCCTTTTGTAGCTTCAAGAAAAGTAGTATTAGAAAAATATCAAGCTTTAAGAGTTTGAGCCCACAAAGAATCAGGATCATGCACTAATCTCCAACATTGTTTTGCTCTAAAGGCTAGGTTGAATTCATGAATATTTCTGAAACCCAAGCCATCGTCCCTTCTCGACTTACCAAGAGATTCCCAACTCATCCAGTGAACCCGTCGTCTATCACCAGTTTGACCCCACCAAAATCTTGCAAGAATTGAATCAATCTCCTTGCAGAAAGTGAGAGGGAACAAGAAAATATTCATCGGATATGCAGGGACAACCTGTGCCACAACTTTTAATAAGACTTCTCGACTCGCTAGTGAGAGGAGTTGTTGCTTCCACCCATCAACTTTGGCAAGAATCAGATCTTTTATGTAGGATAATGCATTTTCTTGGCTCTCCCCCAAATGGTTGGCAAGCCAAGGTAATTTCCAGGATCCTCAACCTCAGACATACCAAAGATATTACACAAGTTCTCACGCAATTGCACAGGAGCATGGGGACTAAAAAAGAGGGTGGATTTGGAGAAATTCACTTGCTTTCCGAACGCATAACAATAGGCTTTGAGGAGCATTATAAACGACTTTATTATTACCCATCGCCGCGCATCCATCCTATATGAGAAGGGCTTGGAACCTAAATGGTGGAGAAGAGTCTTCTTGTCCCTATTGCCCTTATTTGCTTTCGTCTTCTTCTGTTATACAAAAAATAAACATATTAATTGAAATTGAAATGAAATATAAAAAATTAAATAAACATTAGTAAGAAATGTGTAATAATTTTCAACTTAATATAAAAAAATGCCACAAAATCGGGCTCCTGAAAATGACCGCAGAGCCACGCCTAACCATCCTTCTGCCTCTCAAGCTCCTTCAGGCTACCCTCCTAAAGAGCGACCTGCGGATCATCAAATGCCTGAAAATGGTGGTGCAAGTCGCACTTCCACTACTTGTACCTCTCAACAAAGAGTCTGTTGACGTACGCCAACGACTCGTCGTCGAGGTCCTCTAAATTGTAGTTCTCTGCAATAAATTAATTACATATATTAAGTAATAGAAATATATAAAGTTTGAAGGAAAAACAATTAAAAGGTAGGATACATACCGACAACTATCCGCGCACCTCTTTCCTCATCTCGTAAGGCATGACCTTCCAAGACTTCCATTTCATTGGGCAATAGGTCCGAACAATGTGACCAATGTCGTGGGCCAATGAGCGATGCTGGTCCGCTGTTGGTACAGCCCGATGCTGCTCGTCGTATACAATGTTGATACAACTATTGGTCACCCAGGTGACCTTCACCGTCTTCAACTGGCAACAAGGTCCCCGGGTGTTCTTCTTGGCTGCAAAGAAATAAAAACTTAACATTAAATAACAAATCATACTAAAATCTTGGTCCAAAACAGTTGGAGTTTAAGCAAATATTTACCTGGTTGTGACCCCAATGCACCAGTAGCGGATGTCAATGTTGTGTCAGTCAGTGCTGGGGGGCGGTGTGCTAATAGGTTGCGCCATTGATGACGCCAGCACATGGGAGACCCTAGAACCAACTGGCAAGTGGTCCATCTATGCTGGAGCAGTGACAGCTACCGACTGAGGCGGTGAACTCTGTGCAATCGTCACCGCCTTACGACTTCTAATAAGGTTTGACATCTCCACAACTGAACAAGCATCCGAAGTTAAGATGATACAATGGTGACCAAAAAGTGCTACACTATCTGGGTAAGTAATACAATAGTGATAAAGAAGTGATACAATGGTGATAAAGAAGTAATACAGTGGTGATAAAATAGTGATAAAATGAGGATAAAAGAGTGATACAAAATGCTGATTGTGTTTACCTTTGGTTTCTTGTTTTGTATTTAAATATTAAAATAAGTACAAATATTGGATCGATATGGGTTTCCTTCGGGTTTGGAATTTTGTTTTCATTAACCAAACCAAACATTTCGGTACGGATCGGATCGGAATAATTAAAATTAAAAAATAATTATTTAACCAAACCAAAGTAATCAAATAGGAACTCATTCAAGAAAACAAAAAATCCTAACCAACCATCAGACGAAGCAGATATTAATGTATAACATCCTTATTCTAATAAAAATCTCTATCCCCAAACTACTTAAACAATCTCTCAATTCACAGGCAAAACCATGTTCAACAAACCCCAACATTAGAGTAACACTAAACAAGATAAACTTATACAAAATCACAAATCCAACACACAATGCAATTTCAACACCTCCAATCAAATCTGAAATAAAAAAGGGAGATGATACCTTGATACAGACAGCAGATGTGAGAGGGAGGCAGCGGTGGTGACTGGTGAGACCGTGAGAGGGAGACGGCGATGGTGAGAGAGACACGCAGAGGGAGGCCGTTGTCGATGGTAGGACAGACGTGGAAATGCCGATTATGAAATTGAAAGTAGAGGGGACATTAGGTTTTCAACGATGGGGGGTGGGGGTTGGAGAGAGAGGGAGAGAATTTGGGGTCAGAGAGGGGGAAAGGGAGAGAGGGTTTATGATTTGGTTAGGGACGAGAGAGAGAGAGAGAGAGAGAGAGAGAGAGAGAGAGAGAGCAATTTCGAAGGAATAAAACCGCGAAATGAAAATTTTGTGAAAAAAAGGTGCTCAGGCGAAAATAATTTTATGAATTCATAAGAAGTAATAAATACATTTGTGTGCCCCCCTATATTATTAGAGGTGAGTATTATTATTTACGCTGTGGCCCTGCAACTTTTTACAAAACCATCCCAATCATAACACAGAGCGTATGTTAATATGTCTACTGCTTTAATAGCTAGAGAGAGAAATTGATCCAAAGCAAAATACAATACTAACCTCAACCCTCAACTCTCTCTTTTTTTTCTTTTCTTTTTTCTTTTCTTTTTTTCGGCAAAGTCTCCCCTGCAATTTGATCATTTCCCAGAATTTTCACCTGTCAAAAGCATAAATATACATATCCCAACTGCCAGCATGCTTCCAATTTAAGATCCAAACAGTTCTGATAAACTAAACAGCCTCAGGCCACACAGAAAGTCCTAGGGCAAATCATCAAAGCAACTAATTCAGGAATATACAACAGAACAATTTGATTTCAAAAGAAAATTCTATAAAAAAGGAAGAGTGGAGCGGAGTGTGGAATCTGCCCGGTGGTGGCGCTCTGGTGCACATCTATTGCCTGGGGCGCAAAACATTCAAAACTGTGAGTGGACAAAAATAAAGGTCTAGAAAATAGCATATGAACATACTAAAAACAGTTATGCAAAACTGAATTTTCCTCTTCATTATATTCGTACTAAAATCAATGCATTCACATAATTATATACGTATATGCCAATCATACTCAATGTCAATAAAACTCTCTTAAAAGCATTGAAATCAATTTAAAACTACCACCTAGGTGTACCCCTTTAATTCTGTCAATTCCTGATATCCGTCAATTCCCGATAATCCGTCAATTCCCCTGGCAGGTCTCGGTGACACAAAGTCAACCCGAGCCGCAAACTGGCAGGATTCAGGGGACCGTAGTCAACCTGATCTGCATTCTTGGCTCTCATGGTTTGGGCGTCCCCGAAACTCGTGAGGCAGATGTTAAGCGCGCTGACAAAACTGAAGGTAACCTGTTTCTATAACTGGGTACCTAAGGTGGCTTAAGAAAGTATAAAATTTCTGAAAGATCTGATGAATAACTGAATTTTTGTTAAATCTAAAACTCTGCTACCATTTATCTGATATATATCTCAAGCTTTACTTTCCATATCTTTTTAGCATATTCAACTAGGCAGCATATAAATAAAGATATTTAACTTCAACAAATCATGCTAGGAAAACCATAATCAATAAAACTTATTCAAGATCAAATAATGAAATTCATTTGCATAAAATCATTTATAAAATAAAAGTCCACTCACTCCTGGTCCGAGCTAGCTGGACCTCCTAAAAGTCCCTCATGCGGGTCTGCCTGGCCCCGGGTGCCTGATTAAACCACTATGAATATTTAATTAATAAAACTGCTCGGTATAAGTATTTAATTAAAACCCTGACCCCCGACTCCTAGAAGTGCGTGCACTAACTTTAAAGTCATTCTTATGCCCACTTAAGCATTTCGGATGGTTAGAACTATCTTAAAAGACCCGAGACTCACTAAGTGATAAACTTCCATGTTGGTCAATACGGGACCTCATGGGGTCCACGACCTCCAATTACCAATCCGAGAGTTCCTATAAGTTCCTCACATTTAAATAACCATGTCTTGCAAGTCTGGTCTGAATCGGACGATCGGATGATTATTGTTTAACTTAAACTTTGAAATATTAAATTAGAGTATCCGGGACTCCAATTCTCGATCCGTAAATTTCTACACGATCCTAGAGGTGTACATATTTGAAAATGAAGTTGATCCAACGGTCTGGATGTATCAAACCCGGATAACGCCTAATATGCGATATCCGATCAACGACCAAACGATAACCAAGTTGAAATCCGAGTATACCGTCATGCTCAGGACGACGTGGCGAACATTCTAGGACAAAAACCTAACATTGGCACCCCGGTGACGCTCTGCCACGCTCCGCCACCGCAGGCGGGTGCATTGAGAAAATTTCCGGCGGGTTTAAGATCGGGTTGTTATATCTGATGTCACGCTAATATTCATCAACCAAGTTCTGCTTGGCCACTAACTGAGCTCTCAATATTTGCACATCATGAGATTTCGCAATGAGGCGATTCCCCCACACTTGCGATAGATGCCGCAGTTTGCACACTCAATGCCACGACGTCGTTCACTAACTGGTTGTCATCCCTCGTTCCTAGTATGCACACATCCCTGGGAGTCACCAAACTCCTCGCAACTCCAATGGCAACTTCATTGTCAAGAAGTATAGAATCGTTTACTATCACTGGTCCTCGTGTGGAAGCAAAGTAGGGTGACCAAACCGGTGAAACTCCTTGCCCCCATGGCTGTGTTGGCGGAGCCAAGTTAAGATCTAGAAAAGATGGGAAAGAATTCGACATTTTCTTTCTGCTTTCTTTTTCTCTCTCTCTTTTTTCTTTCTTTCCTTTCTCTTTTCTTTCTTTCTTTTCTCTCTTCTCCGTAGTTGTAATTTTTTCTTTCTCCCTTAGTTGCCTTTTATAGATGACAAACCCTAGCTATTACAGCTTCCACCGTTTCCAAATTTTCGTGACGTGCCCTTTTTGAACAGACACGTATAGCAAAGTCCTCGCGCCTTTCCATGACGCCGTAATTTCCGCTTTTGTGGCGCCTTTGTGTCTTGTCATTTTTATCGCACAAATGGTCACTTTCTTCTCGCAAAATACCATTTTCATCACAAAAATACCACTTGACGCGACGAGAAAGCGTTTTCGTCGCCCAATGCTCAATAGCATCGCTCAAAAGACCCAACTCTACGCAACGACAATAACAGTTCGTCACGCAAGTATTTGATGCCAAATAAAATAAACCCGCGTTTTCTTACGCGACAATAACGGGTATGGTCGCGCAAAGTTTTCTTTCGCGACGATAGCTGTCGTCGGGCAACTGTTTGGTGCCAAATAAAATAACCCAGCATTTTTCTTGCTAACTTTGCGCAACGATAACATTGATTTGTCGCGCTAAGTTTTCTGTCGCGATGAACACGTTGGTCGCGCAAGTTCAGAAATATAAAATTATTATTCGCGATAGTTTGCACAAGTGTTTCTTGTGCGATGAATTTCTCTGCATCGCGCAAAATATCGTCGTGCAAATGGTAAAACGTAGTAGTGCATAACCAATGTCGTATTTTTACAAACGACGTGAAATGAAAATGCAAAAGACCTTTTTTAAATAAAAAAAAACCACCATTTGAAAAAGAAAACACGTCGGTTAATTAAAATTAAATTACAAGTGACTAATAGATATTAACAACAACGATGGTCACCAAAATAATGCACGTTGTATATTTAAAAATAACATGACGAAACAGTGCTCCAATCGTCAAATTTCTGAAACACTACTTCCACCAACTAATAGTTATCGGCGTCTAAACCAGGAAATAACGGCAGCTCAGTTTCATTAACTGTCATGAAAGCACTTTTGCACATCTGTCAGGCTAAAAACAATTGACGTCTCAGAGCATACACACATCAAATAGGGTTACAAAAGCGACTTTTAAAAGTCAGAGCCGGCCCTGGCCCAGGGCTACCAGGGCCACAGCCCGGGGCCCAAAAAACAATGGGGCACAAATTTTTCTTAGTCTATATATATATATATATATATCTGAAAAAGGGCAACAAAAAAATGTAAAAATATAAAAAATATAAAAAAATAAAGAAGAAGAAACTAAAAGACGCTCAACATTAAGTCATGCGTTGGAAACCAAAACCAATTCTCCTCCTTTCCAATAAAAAGTCAAGTGAACAGAATAATAATTTAAGAATTGATAACCTGTTGGGCAAAATCAAAGCGATTGATTCATCAATCTGTGGGTTTCAACCAGCAGTCAAAGCCAAAGTAAAAAAATACTTTAAAAAGGAACTGGTATTTTTTCTATCTTTTTTTCGGTCGAAATGGTATTTCTTCTATGGGTCTTGGCCATCTTGAAGAAAGCACAATTGAATGAAGGATTGTGCTAATTGAAATTTTGCAATTTGGATTTTTGAAGAGGTATCAAAACTTTCGTTTAGTTTTATGTGATTATATTTGAAGGGAAAAATATGCTCCAAACCCAAATGTTATATTGTTCTCTGTTTATTAGTTAAATTATTAGAGTTGAACATTTCATGCTTGAGTGTGATTGATCATATTTTTAATTTCTTTATTTCTATTGCCTCTAACTTGTTGTGGTGATTGTTTAGATTTTTATTGTCATTAGTTCTGTTTAATATAAAATTTTAAACTCTGGAAATCTGATAAAGACAAAAAAGAAAAATAAGACATAGCTCAAAGTCTAAAAAAGATATTTTCGTCAAAAAATCAATGCTTAGTTTATTAAAACAAAAAACTACAATTTTAATTATTAATGTGTGTACATGAGCACACTTTAGATTTTCGCCCTAGGCCTTTGAGAGCTCAGGACCGGCTCTGTTAAAAGTCCAACCATGTCAAGGACTATACAAAAACCGACGTGGTAAGTTTAATAACAATGTCGACAAATTGGACGCGTGAGAGGTAGTAAAGAATTTAACCATGACCTTTATTTTACAAAAACGACGTTCGAGCTCTAGTCCACGTCGTTCCTTTTCCTGTTCAAGCCTTCAAAATCATTTTTAACGTAATGTATGTGGGTAACCACAGGAATCGTGGTTAGGAATTGTTACGTCGGTTTTCAATAAAGTTGTGCAATTTCAAATCTTTCAGACGTCAGTGTTTTAAACAAAGCATCGTCTAATCTTTGGCAAATGAGATTTTTATCATTTAAACGTCGGTTCTCGCAAGAGGCAGACGTGGAATATATTGAACAAAGCGGTGTTTTCCTCTTTTGTGACGTGGAAAATGCTATAAGTGGCGGTCGGTCCACAAGCGTGTCGTGGTTAATCTGTTTTACATCCGTTACAGTATCATTTTTGATATGTAATACACTTTAGACGTCTATTCCTTTATGTAAGCATCGTCTAAGTTTCTCGAAGTTTTCTTATTTTTGCGTTTTTATATACATTTTAGACATCCATTTTTTTTATTCAATGAACGTAGTAATCTTAACCACGACGGTTTCTACGTTATACACGGCGGTATTCCTTTAAATACGGATGTGGATAACTTTTGTTACGTCGGCTTGTATGTTGCTCTTGACATGTAACTTGCTTTAGAAGTCTACATTTTCCTAAAACCGTCGTCTAATGTTGTCGAAGTTTCCTTTTATGCTATTTATATAGTAATTAGACATCGGTTTTTATTTTTAAATGACGTTGAATGTTTTAACAACGCCAATTATTTGACGTCGTCGTTTTATATACAAAAAATGGCAATCGATTTCACGACGGTTTGAAAACCTTCTAGACGATGGTGAATTCCCGTCGTCTATTTCAATTTTTATAGTAGTGGGAAAACATTTTGGAAAGTCGGTTACTATTTAATAACCGGCTTGACTAGATATTTGTCGACCTTGAGAGAGTCGGTTTAGCTACTCTCTATATATGTCTAGCATCCCAATTATGTATTCAAGTAAGAAAAGCTGATAACTACAGCTGTCTAACTCTCGTATCCAACCAACTCTAAAGCCTTGTAACCTTCTTACTTCAATCAATAAAATTAAATTATCTCGTTACTCTTTGAAAAAGTTTTCCATTCCACATTGAAAATATTGTCCTAAACCCTACACCAACTATTCTCTAAACCTCTTCTCCCTTCAACTAACAGTGAGATGGGAATCCTAGGTTAGTTAGGGTATTTATGAGGGAGCTGGGGGTGCAATAAAGGGTATTGTAGAAAAAGCCAGTGGAACAATGGAAAATTCTATAGTGGACCTGGCGCCGTTAAAGGTGCCGTGGAACAATAAAGGCCAACCACAAGCTAGAAGGGGTAGATAAGGAGTAAATGATTCAGGAGAGTAAAGGCTCAGAGAATCGGAGAGAGATTTGGGGAAGAAGGGTAGCCATTAAGGCCAGCTCTCACAGAGGAGAGGGAGGCTATCACACAGGAGAGGAGAAGCAGAAAAGTCATGAGGTGAGTATCTAGAATTCTAGCTCTAAATTAAATGGCTCAATGGGAATAATAATAATATTCAATGTGGATGTCACTTGTCAAAGAATTAGTCCACTGCAGGTGGGAAATTAGAAAAGTAGCAATCATCTGATCATATGCCACTTGGAAAGAAAAAAAAAAAAGAAATCTATGCAAGACTTGTGAAGTCATCGTAGTCTTGATGCTGAGGTTGTCATGTCAATATAGACATTAAAATTATTGATATTAATGATCTTTCTCGGTGACCCAAAAACAACTTTGGGAAAATCGCTTTTCTCTACTCTGTGTTAGAATAAGTACTTTGGGAACCATTGACAATAACATGATCAATTTGAGGAGGATGTTGAAGCAACCATGGCCTCTTTTAGCGTCCTTTTGCAGTCTATGCTTTCTCAGCTGCTTCTGGTTTCAAGTGTCCGTGGCTCAAAATGCTACTACCGATCCATCTGAAGGTACAGAATATATATTTTTTGTTTTTTGTTTTTTCTTTCCTTTTCCAACATAAGTACGTTATGTGATTTGTACACAATGATTGAATTGAGGGTGCAGTGACAGCGTTGATCTCAATATTCCGGCAATGGGACATGCTAGCCCTGCCTATCCGTGGAGGAGAGCCATGCATCGGATTTGCCATCAATGGAAGCGAGTTTGAAAAGCCAGAGAATAATCCAGCCGTCACTTGTGACTGTACTTATGACAAAAATACTACCTGCCACATTACCAAACTGTATGTTACCCTCCTCTCTCTCTCTCTCTCTCTCTCTCTCTCTCTCTCTCTCTCTCTCTCCATATTCTTTTGTCTTGTGTTGTTGAGTGTAGCAAATCAATTAATTATCAAGTTTAGAAAACTAAACAGAACATGCCTGATATATCAATTGTAATATTAAGTGCCTAAATGCTCAATTTTTTTCTTTCCAGTCGAGTTCATGCTCTGAAGAAACGAGGGGTGTTTCCAACAGAATTTGAGGCTTTAAGATATCTGGCCGTTTTGTATGAAGTTTTTCCAACCCCCTTCTCTGTTGTTTGGTTTATCGCAGTTAACATTTTCATACCGTTCAAAATTGTAACGAATATTTTTTATACTCAGAGACTAATCGCTGGTCATTGCATTTTGTTTCAATTCTTGTAGGAAACTTGATAAGAATAATTTCACCGGTCCCCTACCAGCATTCATTGGCAATATGTCTGCGTTGACGGTATTGTAAGTAGCGAAACACCATTTGTTTTAGTACAAATTTTTCATCTGTCAAATACTTTGATGAGTCTCATTCCCATTTTTTTTTAGTACAATTTCAATAATTGACTTAGTTTATAGTTTCCTTTTTCTCCATTTTTTAAGCTTTAAGGAACTACTTTCTAGTTATAATCTTTGAGGTGCTAATATCTTGGCTTAGTTTATACATAAAATTATTCTGTTTTTATCCTGAATTATAAACGGGTGCTAATATCTTTAATTGATATTTCCATTCAGGTCAGTTTCCCACAATTCATTCTCTGGGCCCATCCCCAAGGAGCTTGGAAACCTTAAGGAGCTAACTATGCTGTAAGCAATGAAACATAAGAAAACACAACTTAATTTTGTGTTTTAGACATGTTAAATGTATAGAACCCCCTATCATTTAATTCTATACCTTTTCAACATGACTTGTTGCAGGTCCTTTGGGTCGAATAATTTCTCCGGAACACTCCCTCCAGAACTTGGTAACTTAGTCAATCTCGGGCTATTGTGAGTGCTTCATTTAACTCATCGAATTCAAATCACATGTTGCAATTATTTTCTCTTAAAGGAGAGGTTTATTTGTTAATTCATTATCGATGAGCAAGGAATGAGTTTATCGTATGAAATTGGTAGCAATCAGTTTATTATTTTCACAGTTACATGGACAGCTGTGGACTCAGTGGAGAAATTCCTTCAACATTTGCTAAGCTCATCAACATGCAAGTCCTGTAAGTTTTTTGTTTATTGAGTACTTTGAGATTTCTATTCTGGGATGAGCTTACTATGAGTCAACTTTTTGAATTTTAGCTGGGCATCAGACAATTCTTTCTCAGGAAAGATACCTTCTTTCATTGGGAATTGGAGAAAACTAACTTATTTGTAAGTATGGAAAACTTTTAACCTTCTGCAGTTATGAAAGCAGATCCGCATGGCTGAGATGGGTCTTTTATTCACAAGCATCTCAAATGTTTTTGTAGGAGATTTCAAGGGAACTCTTTTGAAGGCCCAATACCAAGCAGTTTTTCTCAACTGACTTCATTGGAATCTCTGTAAGGGAAAATGCTTTATACATTTTAATCTCTCTCTCTCTCTCTCTCTCTCTCTCTCTCTCTCTCTCTCTCTCTCTCCATTTACTGGGCATCATTTATGTTTGTGTATGATAATGAAGGCGAATCAGTGATATATATTATGTGAGCTCGTCTCTTGATTTCATAAGAAATTTGAAGAACTTGACTGATTTGTAAGTTAACACTTCGTTCATTCACGCACTGTGATCAAACTTCGTTTTCCTTTTCAAATTGAAAATCTTACTCCATTTACTTGTCCACTAATTTTTTTTGGTGGTGTAACAGAGTTCTACGGAATACATTAATCAACGGTAGCATCCCCACTGATTTTGGAGAATATCAACGTTTACAGATACTGTACGTTCCAGCAGATATATAAGCTTGAATCCTGAAGATACCAATTAATTTTCTTTTCATTCTAATTGTTCCTCTTAACTTATCACTCATGTTGCAGGGATCTGGGCTTCAACAATTTAACAGGCGAACTCCCAAGCTCTTTGTTCAACATGAGTTCTCTTACATATTTGTAATAAGCCTGCCTTCATTATTCCCTTTTTCTGTACTTATGCCATTGAATTTCCTGATCAGAAACCTAGTCGTTCTTTTTATCGTTTTCATGTTTCTTTGTTTCTTTCTTCTTCTTTTTTTTTTTTTTTTTTTTTTTCTCTGGGTGCCTCCCACAATTGATATGGCCAGATTTCTTGGAAACAATATTCTGTCTGGACCTCTTCCAAGCCAAAAGAGCAATAAACTTCAGACTATGTAAGTCCTAATGTCATAAAAGTATGCTATATGTACTGGCAATGAAACCAGTACTCTGTGTGTGTGCGCGCATTCTGGCAGCCTTTTTCTTACTTAAATTCCTTTGAACTTTCATGCATTTTTGTGCCTTCTCATTCTGTATTGTTATGTGCAGAGATTTGTCTTACAACTATTTCTCAGGAAGCTTTCCCCCATGGGTAGCCACAATATCGCAACTGTATATCTCCTTTTTATATCTTTCACCTTTATTTTTATGGTCCAAATCACCTTCATTGTGCATATATAAATGAAATTCAATACCATATGAATGAAATTCAATAAATTAGAAGGGATGGATTCGAAGTACTGATATGTTGAGATCTTGAACACGAAATTTTCATCTTCATATGTGAATTGATTAATGATTTTATGCAGGAATTTAGTGGTCAACAACTTCACATTTGACAGTTCAAACATAACGTGAGTCGAAATAACCTTTTCTTTAGACGGATAGTTCAAACATAAAGTGATTGCTATTACACTTTTGCAGTTTAATGGATTCTTCCACTACAGTTTAATTATTATAAATAATAAGTGTTCTCTGTGTTTACAGTCTTCCTGGATTGAATTGCCTCCAGAGGGATTTTCCATGCAATCGAAATACCCCACAATGTAATCTTCTTCTATATTTCGCTAGCATTTATTTCTTTAATGCAAGATCATGTTACAGCAATAGGCATTTCTTATCTCATTATGTACACATATTGTAGGAATGTCTTGATAAATCTAGTAAGCATATCTTGTGCTATTACATCAGTTTGAAGTTTTTTCACTAATCATAGCTTGTGCTATTACATTGAATTGTACAGATACAAGCTTCTCAATCAATTGTGGAGGACCACAAATGAGAGGAAGTGGCGGGATATTGTATGAGGCTGAAGACTCAGCTCTTGGCCCAGCAACATTTAAGGTAACCAGTACACAGAAATGGGCTGTTAGCAATGCGGGTTTGTTTTCTGATATAAAAAATAAATCATTCGTGGAAACCACCCTTGCGCAAGTCACCGGTACAGATGTGACCCCAGAGCTTTTCCAGACTTCAAGATTGTCCCCAGGTTCACTGAGATACTATGGCCTGGGTCTTCAGAATGGACCTTATATTGTAACATTACAATTTGCAGAAATGGTTTTTGATAGCCGCGATGAACAAAGTAGGCAAAGTCTAGGAAGGCGTGTATTTGATATCTATATTCAAGTAAGGCTGCTAATAAAGAAAAAAAAAAAACTTGAGCTATTTAAAGTAAAGGCAACCTCATTAGACTGAATTATTTAACTCTCCCTTCATTTGCTTCCTAGGGGAACCTCCGAAGGAAGGACTTCGACATATCGAAGGAGGCAGGTGGGGTTAAAAGAGCAGTTGCGAGACCCTTCAAGGTTAATGTGACAGAGAATTATCTAGATATTCATCTGTTCTGGGCTGGTAAGGGAACATGTTGCATACCTGAACAAGGTGATTACGGCCCTCTAATATCGGCTGTCCACGCTGCTTTAGGTATATAATATAATGTCAAGTTATGAAGATTTTCTATGAATGGTTTAAATGTATTTAATCTGCTGTCCACACTGAACAATTATTCTGTTTCATTGCTCAGATCTCACACCAACTACTCTAGGAAAGAAGAGCAGGACTGGGTTGATAGTTGGTATTGCAGTCGCTGTCGGAGTAGGAGTAGTGATCTTGCTATTATTATTTGCAGTTTTATATATGCGGAGAAAAACATCAGAGAAAGATGACGATGAAGGTAAAAGAGCAATGAGCATATTATTAAGGGTTAATTCTGCATGCGGTTCTAAGTTCTTTCTAGTGTTGATAAGCATATTTGAGAGAAAATACTTCTGATGTGTTGTTTCGAAATTTAAACCTATGTCATACTCACTTTTGAATATGCAGATCTTCTAGGATTAGGTCCCCGACCAAATACTTTCAGTTATGCTGAGTTGAGAGCTGCAACAGAAGATTTTAATCCTTCAAATAAGTTAGGAGAGGGAGGATATGGACCTGTTTATAAGGTGAAATCTATTTTACATCAATATCTGCTACTTTAAAGTAATGACTTTGACTTCTTACAAAAAGAAATTGAGAGAGAAGCAAAATAGATTCTTTCTACTTCCCTTTCATGTCACTGAATTGTATTTCTGTTTATAGGGGACACTTTCTGATGGGAGGGTAGTGGCTGTGAAGCAACTTTCAGTAGCATCTCACCAAGGGAAGAGTCAATTTGTAACTGAGATTGCTACGATATCTGCAGTCCAACATCGCAATCTAGTGAAATTGTATGGGTGCTGCATTGAAGGAAGCCACCGCATTTTGGTTTATGAGTATCTTGAAAACAAGAGCCTTGATCAGGCACTTTTTGGTAGGTTTTATAGAAACAGAATACTCTGCAGTTTCAAGTACTCTAAACGTTCATCCAAGTTTTTTACGCAGCCATTTGTTATGATTTTTCTCTGCTGAGGAGTGAAGATTAAAGAAACCAGAAATTATCTGAATCGGAATATTCTGCAGTTCGAAGTACTTCTGAAGTTACATCCAAGTTTTTTCCTTGAGAATAAATCTTCTTTCACTGCCTTGGTTTTCTGCTGGAAAATAAAGAAAGAAGAAAACTACTGCTAGTTAGATTTTATTAGTTTTTGCTCTGTATAAGGGATTATTCAATTAAGTATCCTGAACAATTAAAATATGTTAAACCAGCCCACTTCTCATATCAAAACATATTTTCATTAATTTTCTTTTTCCTTTTTCCTTTTTCTCTTATATGTGCATTGGTTGTTTTTCCATGTAATGTTTCAGGAAGAAATGACTTGCACCTTGACTGGCCTACCCGCTTCAATATATTGTTGGGAACAGCAAGAGGACTTGCTTACCTTCATGAGGAGTCAAAGCCCAGGATTGTACATCGAGATGTCAAAGCCAGTAATATTTTGTTAGATGCAGAACTCTCCCCAAAAATATCGGATTTTGGATGGGCAAAGCTTTATGATGACAAGAAAACACACATGAGCACCCGGGTTGCAGGCACAATGTAAGCCCTCGTTTATGTTATACATTGTTAATCATGACTAGGGAGGGTGTAATCCAAGAAACATTTTTAGTAAGCATTTGATAATCTTGTAGAGGCTATTTGGCACCAGAGTACGCAATGCGCGGACGTCTGACAGAAAAGGCTGATGTTTTTGGTTTCGGGGTTGTTGCTTTGGAGATCCTCAGCGGGAGACCAAATTCTGACGACAACTTGGATCCTGAGAAGATTTATCTTCTTGAATGGGTAGGAAAACTTTGCCTAGCTACTTTTACTTTAGCATTGCTGTGAAAACTTCTTTATTTTTTACTTTTTGACCATGCCACGATGTTTGTTTTCAGGCATGGACTCTGCATGAAAACGACCAGAGTCTGGGGCTGGTGGATCCGAGATTGACAGAGTTTGATGAAAATGACGCAACTAGATTGATAAAAGCAGCTCTCCTCTGCACTCAGGCTTCACCAATGATGAGGCCATCGATGTCACGTGTGGTGGCAATACTTTCTGGAGATATTGAAGCAAGCACTGTTATGTCGAAGCCAAGTTATTTGGCAGATTGGGATTTCAAAGATGTGACCACAAGTAGCTTTTTGGTGGATGATGATACCTCATCAACTGAGAGCAATGTTCTCCTCGACCATCAGCCTGAAGGGAGCACAACTGGTGCTAGCCTCGGGATTGACCCTGGCATTGTTGGAGAAGGAACGTGAGAAGTAAAAAGTTTCCATTGTCTTTCCCATGCTGTAAATCTGTGACTCTCTCTCTGCTAAAACTTTTCTATATTTTGTACTTGTCTTGATGATGTATATAGAAATAAGATACAATTCTATAGATATCTGGTTGCCTTAATCGGCCATTGAATAATAGAAAAATATATTATTAGGCATATGATTTCCCCACTCCCCTTTTCTCCACCTATACTCCCTTCTGCTTTTTAATACTTTTTAATCAATTTTGTTCTTTCTCTTTCCTATAATACCCTTATCCTACATTAATTTCTTTTTACTTCACTTAGATATTAGTTCTTTTTCTTTATACTTAATTTTCCAACTTGCATTCCACTTTCAGTATAAAAAAAATTCCCTTAATAGAGTAAGAAATTAAGTTTTTTTTTTCCCCTTTAATATTGAAAATGGTGTGTAAGTTGAAAAATTAAGTATAAAGAAAAAGAAATAATATAAAAGTGAAGTAAAAAAGAAATTAATGTAAGGTAAGAATAGAATAGGAAAGAGAAAAAACAAAATTGACTATAAAGTATTAAAAAATAAAAGGAAGTGTAAGTGGAGAAAAGAGGAGTGGGGAAATCAACTCCTTGTAGTACGCGTCTCGTAAATGTTGGCTAGGTAAGCATCTTGTCGTAAGAGTAGTAGTTATGAACCCTGTAGACCATCCCCAATTGGTAGAAAAAAAAAACCGGCAATCCCTTTGGGGGTTATCCTGCACTTGGAAGAAGAAGTAGAAAAAGGAATAAATATAGTGATAATTAATAATTTCAGTGTTTGGATTTATTTGTGTTGAATCAAGAAAAATGAATTATTGCTCAATAGAGATAATCTCGACCTTCAATTTCCACGATTTTTTCCGCAAGTCATTTAAGAATTTCTCTGCTAAAGTTGCCAAACAATGAAAATATCAATTTTTCCTCTTCAATTCCTAACTTTTAAATCTGAAACCTCAAGACCAGATTGGAGAAGCTTGAGTTGTTTACTAGGCAGTTGATTAAGGAAAAAGAGAGGAGAAAAACTTGCTTCTTGCCAACAGTGATTTTAAGGCAGACTTATCCAACTTCGCCTAGCCGAACATCATCTACCACAACCCTATCAACCATGTCATCTTCATGTTAAGTTAATTAATCTTAATTACTATATTATGTATGCACAGTCGGCCGGGATGAATGAATTCCTTTATACTTTTAAATTCCATCATTTGCTTTGTTACTACCTAGCATATGTCCACATGGTGTTACAAAAATCACAAAAATCACAAAAATCATAACATGTGGCAAGTCACGGTGTTACTGTTATATCGAATAATTTCTTCATATATAGGTTTTTTTTGTTTGTTGGTTTGAATTATGAGATCGGGCTGTATGCTCTGATTTGCTGGCCCAAGTTTGTTGGGCCTCGTGTATTCCTTTAGCTGTTGGGCTTCGTTCAGTGAACAAAAACTGAAATCAAACCTACATCTTTGATTTATTTATTTTTTCTAAATGAAAACTAAATCTGGACCGACTTGAATTGAACAAAGGAATATATAGTATTTGGGTTCGACGGTTCCAAATTTCACCCATTTTATCCCATGAACCACATTCAAGGGTGGAATCAGGAATTTTTCAATGGGTGGGCTAGTCTAAAGTTATTAGCTTAAAATTTAATGATTATTTTTTTTGGTACTTACAATTTCTATAGTCTTTCTAGAAATATAAGTAAATATTAAATCATATAAATCAAGCTAGTTCATAACTCCATAGACTAATTTTTAATTAGTTTTAACATAAACCAAAGAGGGTTTAACACCATAATGTTCACCCGTTTTGTTTTAACTCCTGTGATGGAAGGGCAAAGTTCCCCATTGCCTTGAAAACCATTGACTGGTCAACAAGCCAACTTTCTTTGGTGTGCGAGCGTGCCACTACTAGCAATGAAAAATCCTAGCAGACTTTTTTGAAACAGATAACTTGCGCCCCAAGTTACTGATTTCAAAAACAAGCGATTGTGAATTTGGGTGAGGAATATCTCTCAAGTAAGTTCTTTTCTTACCTCAGACTGATGAGGACTTCATAATTTATCACAGTATAAAATTGGTAGTTCTGACCAGAATAGATGATAATAAAGTGGACTGTTTAAGGCAGAACTGCCTTCTACAGAATTAAAAAAGGAAAAATCAACTCTAGAAAGACCAAAAGACAACTGGAATCCCATTTCTACCTGGGTAGAAACTTCTGATCTGGGCTGGACTGTGTACATTTATGCTGGATTGAGCTGTTAACAACTTCAACTGCTTAGCTTTAGCTATAAATCGATACCAAAGTTCAATTTTGGCATAGCTTTAATCTACTTCAAGCCTTGGAAGGCTTTTGAGTGGGCAGAACTGCGGCTTCTTTAGTCTGAAGGGGCAGAAGTGGTTAGACTTGAGGACTTAATAAGCTGAAACTGCACTGTAAAAATTATTGAGGTTTTCATATTTGTGAAAACTCAAACTCTGCTTGTCTTGACTTTTGCTGAACCAAATTTGTAACGAGAGAAGTCTCGTTTTGAATGACATATTTCTCTAAGTCTGAACTTTGGAAGTTCTGATCTATAGTTGGCTTCTTTTGTGGCTCAAATGAGCTTTGGTTGCTCCAGTTTGTTTGACGGTTCTCAGTCATCAAGTGATCATTTTGAGTTTTTTTTTCCTTTGGTTGATTTTTGATTGTTTGATTGATTTTTTTGAAAAATGTCTGTCCTGTGCTCTGTTCACCCTCTCCTATATTTATAAGAAATGCTTTGGAGTAGGGTTTAGATCGTTCAATTTTAAAATGTAAAGAAAGAGGGTTTTATTAATTCTGGCAGATAAGCTCTCGATGGTCAGTTTCTTTAAGTCAATCACTTCTCTGTTTTTTTTTTTTTTTAAAGAAAAGTTAATCCTTCTTTAATCCCCAATTGCCCCTTGTGAGAGCTCAATCGTGATGGTCAGTTTGCTTCTCCAGTTTGAACAACTTCCTGTTTCCTGCTTATCTCCCAAATGCAGTATGCTTATCTCTTGAAAATAGTGCCTTTCTTTGGAGCAGAAAAAATATCTATGAACAAATATATATATGGGATTTTGACCTTCTGTTTGGCAGAGTTTCAGAGATGTCATTTTCTATAGCTGCCCCAATTTTAACTCTATTATCACTTCCAGTTGATATTGTTGACTTTTCTAAGTCATATAGTCACGTGAATTCTGAAAATAGGCTTTCTAAAAAAAGATCTTTGTTGTCTTTGCGCTCTGGGTTTTGAGATTTTTAGTGGTGAACCAACAGCTGGGCCCCATCAAAACCTTTTTTTTTTCAATTTCTTTTATCTATTTTTAGTGGTTCATTTGCAAGAAAAATCATGGGCCTCTAGTTGTGGCTTTTGGGCTTCTGCCTAGTTTTGAAATCAAAGCCCAATCCTCCGTTTTTTGGTTTCGTGGGCCCTTTCTGAGAAGTGGGCCGGCGTGTGGTTGCTTTTTGGCCCAGACACAAAGTGGATCGAACATCTAAGGCTTTTTACCTAGATTGACCTTAGGTTCCTTCATGCATTCATATCATACATGAAAAGTTTTATGTAAAAATATTGACTAAGTATGAAAAATAGGTTTTCAGGATAATCATTTTCTCAAGATAATTTTTGGCTGCTTTTATTCCTCACACATCAAGTAAGAAAACTTGATTGGGATTTTAGTATGAAGAATATATTGACTTAATGAGCCATCATTTTTAGCCTAAATCGTATTTTGCACTAAAACTATTTTTCATATTTTGATTTAGTAGGAATTTGATTTTCTATTATTTTTATTTGAATCCAAATGGGGGGTACTTCCTTATTTACATTGTAAACTTAAGTAAATGGGGTAATATAAAAGTAAAATGACAAAGACATTTACTTAAAGGTTAAAAATAAAAATAAAGTAATCTGTACAGCTCCATTGACTGAGTTAATATTGAAAATAAGTTAAATATATATGTTTTATATTTTTTTTCTCTTAAAAAACTACACTGGGCTACAGAGGTGGAATTGATCGTTGAACCAAGGTATAAAGTTACTCCCCTTAATGCGCTTAATCCGTAGGTATGATTATTGGCCGGCGTTTTGGAGTTTTCCGATCGCCGAAAAATTACTCAATACACCCGCCAACTATGGCGGAGCATGGCGGCGGGTCACCGGAGTTTTTATGTTGTGTTTTTGTCCTAGAATGTTCCCCACGTTGTCCTTAGCATGACGGTATGCTTAGATTCCAATTCGGCGTTTGAGCCTCAAACAGATTTTGCATATTGTGCAATTTCCAGGTTCAATAGAATCAGACAGTTGGATCAAACCCAAATTCACCTAAGTCATACCTTGTATCTCTAGGATCATCTACAAATTTACGGATCGAGAATCGGAGTCCCGGATACTCCAATTTAATATTTCAAAGATTAAGTTAAACAATAACCGTCCGATCGTACGATCGTGAGCAATCCGACCGTTTGAATCGGACCAGACTTGCAGGACATGGTTATTAAAATGTGAGGAACTTATAGGAACTCTCGGATTGGTAATTGGAAGTCATGGACCCCACGAGGTCCCGAGTTGACTAATATGGAAGTTTATCACTTAGCGAGTCTCGGGTCCTTTCAGATCGTTCTAACTATCCGAAATGCTTAAGTGGGCATATGAATGACTTTAAAGTTAGTGCACGCACTTCTAGGAGCCGGGGGTCAAGGTTTTAATTAAATACTTATACTGAGCAATTTTATTAATTAAATATTCATGATGGTTTAATCAGGCACCCGGGGCCAGGCAGACTCGTAGGAGGGACCTTCAAGAGGTCCAGCTAGCTCGGACCAAGAGTGAGTGGACTTTTTGTTTTATAACTGATTTATGCAACTCAACACCATTATTTGATCTTGAATAAGTTTTATTCAAAGATTAGTGTTTCCCATGTTTGATATGTGCTTTTAAATATTTTAATTTATATGCTGTCGAGTGGGATATCCTTTAAGGATATAGGCAAAGGAAATTCTAGCTAAATATCATATAAATGGTTGCAGAGTTCTAGATTTAACAGAAATTCAGTTATTCATCAAATCTTTCAAAAATTTGATATTTTCTTAAGCCACCTTAGGTACCCAGATATAAAGATGTTGCCTTCGGAATAAAAGCTGCCTCGGAATAAATGTTGCCTTTGGAATAAAATTGTTGCCTTCGGTATAGTCAGCGCGCTTGGTAGTTGCCCCACGAGTTTCGGGGATGCCTGGACCGTGGGAGCGAGGAATGCGGATTAGGTTGACTAAAGGTCTCTTGAATCCTGCGAGATTGCGGCTTGGGTCGACCTTGTATTATCGAGACCTGCGAGGACATATCACAAATTGTGACACGAGGAATTGACGGAAATAAAGGGGTACACCTAGGTGGTAGTTTTAAATTGATTTCAATGCTTTTAAGAGAGTTTTATTGACCATTAGTATGATTGGCATATACGTATATAAATATATGAATACATTGATTTTAGTACGAATATAATGAAGAGGATAATTTAGTTTTGCATAAATGTTTTTTTACAGTGGGGTTAGTATGTTCTTATGTTTTGAGCCCCCAGGCAGTAGACATGCATCCGTGAGCCACCACAGGGCAGTTTCCGCTTCCCACACTACCTCAATTTGATGTAGGGTTCTTGGTTCACAAGTTGTTTCCTTCCTTGTAAATTGATCTGTATAGTTGCTCTGATATTGCCCTAGGACGTATTTAACTGTTGGAACGTATTTATGTATGTATACTGGCAGTTGGTGTATATATTTAAGTGATTGTTGACAATTGTAAATTTTGGAGAAAGAACAAATTACAGGGGAGAATCTGCCGAATTTTCAGTATGAATCAAACCTAAAATGAAGTTAAGTATTGAAAAGAAGGGCAATTAGGTCATTTGTGCCTGACACCCGCCAAGTGTCGGACACGCACAGGGTCCGGCTCAGATTCCAAAGTGAAATTTGGGTCGAGTCCTATTAACTTGGTATTAGAGCCTAGTTTCGATCCTAGGACCCGTGAGTTATGGGCCCACAACGCTTTGGCAGCCGGAAAAGACCACAAAATTTCTGGGTTCGAAGTTGCCCCTTTTTGGGCTCGTTTTTGGCTCTGTTTTTTATCAATTTTCTGGTCGATTCGCTTGGAATCAAGGCTGGATATGGTTATGTATGAAAAGAGGAGAGAAAGATGAAGAGTTTGCAAGTTGTGGCACCCGATTTGGTGGCTGGACGGAGGAGAAAAACGAGTTTGAAAATGCCTGTTCGTGAGGCTTGCGAAGGAGAAGAATAATCTGGGTTTTAAAAAAATTTCTGAACTTCAAAAAATTTACGATTTTGCCACTAAACTTCTTTTGATCGTAACTTCTTCGTTATAGCTCCGAATCAAGCCCACTACGTGTCTACGGACTCGTTTCGTCGCGCTCTATGCAACAAAGAAATCGAAATTCCCAGATTCCTCCCAATCAAAAAGTCAACTTTTCTCCAATAAACCATTCTAGGGGAAAAATTGTCTTTCCCTCTGATAAACTAATAATTAAATGTTATTTAAGGACCGAGTTGTTACATTAGGACTATGACGTCATTGATGACATCAGCAATGATTATTATTATTTTTATATAAAAAGAATAAAAAAAATACCAAAAATTTCAGATTTTTGGTTTTTTAAAAATAAAAAGCTTGCCATATTCTTTACTTCCCACACCAAAACTCTATACAAATTTCTCTCTCCGTATCTCATATAAATAGTGGTTGCTCTTGGGTTGCCATAACAATGGGTGGCAAACCAACAAAAAAATTGCTAAGGCAAGCACTATTCATGTAAATGGTACCAACCTTTGCCTCCCCTTACATTTTGCCATGGCAAATGAGTGAAAATGCTCTTGACACATGAACTAATTTATATTGCCAATTTCAAACCTACCCTTAGATTTAAGTCAATTTAATCCAAATAGTTGTTAAAAATGACACATGAGGCGCACATGTAACCTAACTTGAGGGCAATTTGGTCCTTCTAACCTTTTCCCTCTCAAAACCCATCGTTCCCCTTTCCCTGAAAACTTGAAAAGCAAACTAGAAAAAGAAAATGAAGTCTGCAGCCCACCTCGAGAAAATATGCAGAGAAATCAAGTTCTCCATTTGGTAACTCTATCTGTACCAAAATACTCCAACTATTGTGATTATTTTGTATATCAAAACCATCTACGCTAGGTTGATGTGAAAATGGAAGAAAATAATCCCCAATTAAACAAAACAAAGTGCATTTTCTGTGCCCTTTGATTTATGTTTGTTTTTGCTTTATGAAAAATGTAAAACACCCATCTCAGTAATACCAAAATCTAATAATGTTCAGAACTACAACTTTCTCGGCAGCCAAATAGATCCTTAACTTTATTTTAAATAGAGTACCTATATAAATTTTGAATTTTCTTTTTATTTGGGAAATGGGTTGAATTTCCTCCATCTGTTTTGCAGTTTGAGCGGTTCAGCCTCAATTCGGCACTTGCAATTTGCATTTTCTTCTTCTTTCTCTACTGTAATAAATGGGTTAAGAGGGAAAGAACGATGGAGATGGGGAGAGAAAGGGGTTAGAGGGACCAAATTGCCGATATAAATTAGCTCGATGCTAATTGTGAAAAGTTTTGTTCTTGGTTTATAGCAATTTGGATGAAATTGCCTCAAATCTAACGAGTATAGAAGCAATATATATATATATACATATATGAAAAACCCAGTAACGCAGCGCAGTTATACTAGGAAAAAAACCACATATAGTCGGACGGCTATACTATTTTTAAAAAATAATTAAAAAAGAAAACCCAGTAAAGCCGCACGGCTTGTAAAAAATAGAAAAAATAAAGTAGGCTATACAATTTTTCTATAGCGGCGCGGTTATACTATTTATAAAAAACAAAAGAGGACCAGCCTAGCAATAGGCACCCACGTGTTAAAATAGTATATCTGCGCGACTATACTATTTTAAAGAAACATGAGTAGAGCCGCCCGACTGTACTATTTTTGAAAAAAAAAAAACGAGTATCGTTGCTCGGCTATACTATTTATATATACATATTAAAAAAAGGACTCGCTTAGTGCTAAGGGCCTTGTGTCAAAACAGTAAAGCCGAACGGCTAGACTATTTTTTTTTAAAAAAATTAGAAAATAACGGGTATAGCCGTGCGGCTATACTGTATAAAAAAAATAGGGTAAAACTAGTTAACAAATTTTTTTAAAAACTGAGTATAGCTGCGCGACTATACTATTTTTTTATTATAAAAAAATCTGAGGTATGTTGCTCTTGCTTTTCTTGAGTTTGAATCACAGTTGCCCATTTTTCTCAAGTTGATGAATAGAAGGTAGATGCTCAAATTCCGCAATGATGATTTGAATTTAATCTACTTATCAATGCTCTTGGAATTTCCTTTCATGGTTATTGTGAAAAGTTTTGTTCTTGGTTCATGACAATCAACCACATTTTCTATGTTAGAAAATAAAGGGTAAAAATTAATGAAAGACAATAGCAGTGATCCTAAAACTGAAAGTTACCCCCTACCTATGATCCATCAACTTTCTTCAAGATCACTTTTGTGGAAGCAAAATATCTCACCCTAGGTAAAATAATTGGGCCAATCAAATTGGGAATTATTTGACCTAATTGGGAGTTACCTAAATTAATAGGGAGGTTATCTGATTTAAACGGGATGTATTTGATTCTTGCCTTAATTAGGGATTTGATTTAAATCAAATCCCTAAATACACCAACCTGGCCAAATTAGGGAAGAATAATTCTTTTCCATCTGCGGAATTATTCTTTTGAAACCCTAGCCTCTGAGGCCCCTTATAAATACTTGGCTACGCACAAGAGTTGAGGTACATCTAAATTCCTACTAAAATTCTGCAGAAATTATCCCTCACAAACCCTAGCCTCCTGTAGGGGTCTTTTTATTCCAGTAGCCTGACGAATGGGCTTGGGCTGCTGAAAAGAGAAACATGTGAAATTACCCCCTGTGTCTAAGTTCAAAGATCAGACCCCAAGAATGCTTCGAAGGGGAAGCTGAGCCTTAGGAAGCATCCTGGTTATCTTCACCTGCAAAAACAACAACTGCTTATAGGTAGATTCTTAGCTTGGCATAAGAGGCTTGTGGCATGAGAGCAAAGTTGTCATGAGTTTAGCCCTAAAGAGAAAATTAAGTGTTCCTAGGGGAAAGATGAGGTATTAAGGTAGGAGAGAAGGGGTTTTGCAAAAAGCTTTGGTTGACAATGAGGGAAAGAGAGAAAAGGGTGGCTTGAGTGCTTTTTTCGGCAGCTTGACAGAGACTCTGTTAAGTGTTAGAACAGCTTGCCAAGAAGGAAAACTAAGGGAAAAGGATGGGCTGAGCACGAAATTACTAGGTTTTGGGAGTAAGAGGGGAAGCTTGCTCTCTGGTTGAGAGAGGAAGCTTGCTCTCTGATTGTGGATGATGTTTGTTGGGTAGAAGAAGCTCCTTTTTATAGGCACTTAGAATCCTAATTCTATGAATCCTCCATTCTCGCTTTTCCTTTGCTTCTTTCCATTCACTTCTTTTTAGTGAAATTTCTTTAACCAGAGCAGATGGGTCATAGGCTCTTTGGGGTTCCAAGGTTTTTGTGAGGCTGGACCTTCCCATAGGGATGAGGTGCCACCTGCTTTTCTTCTTGGTTTCCCTATTAGAGCTCGCAGAGGAAAGAAGAATGGATAGAGCTTTTGCCTAAAGGGAATTCGTACGTTCCCTTTGGTTTTGTGATGGCTTCATGTTGGGTTTGTCTTTGGCCATGTGCTGGAGTCTCCCAGCTTTCTGAGCGTACAAACATCTCCTGGTTTTCTATCGTGGTTTCATTTCAAACCGTGTGTTGGAGATTTTCCTAAAGTATTGGGCTATTTCTCTCTTTTATGCTTACCCATATATTTGGGCTCAAGAAATGGGCTTGAGTTTTGGGGCTCCCAAGCAGCCCAAAACTTCCATTTCTCGGCTCATCAATGGGCCTCATGAAAGCTTGTTACCATCCATACCACAACCCACTCAAGCAAGCCCCGGGCATTTGCGTGGCTTGGGCCAACTTAAGCTTGTAGCTTGGCTAGGTGTAATAATAATGATTTTTTGCTTGGCATTGCATGTCGCTTGGCATGCTTGAATTTCATATCCTTTAAAAAAGGATATGATGCTTGACGGGATAATTAGCATGAGCTTGTAGAGTCTGCCTTTTATAGGCTTATTTAGATTCTTAGCGTGGCGGATTGCATATTTATTTGGCATGACATGTGGTCGTGGCTCGTGCAAGCATGCATGATGAACTTTCGCATGCCCAAATCGGGTTTCTTCTCGATAAAGTATCGCATTGGGCAGAGAATCTATTTGGGCCAAACCCTGGATTTTTTGGGCCTCAACACCGCCATACTCTTTCTCTCTCACACACAAGGCTCCAGCCACCACATACGACTCAGGCCACCTAGTTTTCCTACAAACACCCAACCTAACTTAGGCATAGGAGGGCCTTTGGCTAACACCCCTAGGTGTGCTCCATTTACTCCGATTTGTTTTGTAGGGAGAAAGAGAGGCGAAGAAGACAAAGGAATCTTAGGCGAATATTCTTGTAAGATGAAAATCGCTACCACAAATTGGTGCTTTCATTGAGAGTGCCAAATAATACTCAAAGCGTGCTCCAAATCCATTTTCACACTTTGTTTCAAACAACCATGGTTGATATAAGACATACGAAGAGTGACACCACCATAGTGGCCCGTCTCATGGTTTCGTGGTGAAACCTCAATGCAACTGCACGGAATTGTGGCTGCCAACACCTTGCAGCCGTCTCCCAGTGCTTTGCAGCCACCTTCAGTTGCTGGAATTGCAGAACAGTCGCTGCAGACAGCTGCTGAAATTGCAAAATAGTCGTCACATGACCCATTGACTTTCATAGCTGTCACATCCCGGGATCAACTCCGCCGTAGCACGATATTGTCCGCTTTGGGCCCCCCCTTTCTGGCCCTCACGAGCAACTTCCCAGTGGGTCACCCATCCTGGGATTGCTCTGGCCCCCAACTCGCTTAACTTCGGAGTTCCTACGACTCCGAAGCCAGTGAGCTCCCAAAAGGCCTCGTGCTAGATGGATGCGGGTGTGCACATATAAGGCACATTACCCCCTCTCCGTTGGTTTGATGTGGGATCTTACAATAGCGTTGCAGCCGCAAGTGCCGATTGTCGAAGCTGCTCTGCCGCACCATTCTGCCCGAGCTGCTCTGCCGCGCCATCCTCTGCTACCACACTTGACGAATGCACCTGTGTACACATCTAATGGAGCAATAGCCCATATGTAGTTGGGCCCGATGCACACTCTACTTGACCTGCACAGTCAGGTGGACCTTAACTCACGGGTCGATCAACTCACCCAGTGGGTCGACGATCAAATCAACCTGATTGGCCAGCTACTCAGGTAGAACAACTTGAATCAAGGCCTTAACCTTGGACCCCGTGACGAGGAGAAGAGGACGCACGAGCATATCGGTGAGCAGTTCGAGAAGTCCTAGGCTAGTCAGACAAGAGCAAATGGGCAGGGGAGAAAACCAGATCATGTGGACGAGGCGCAGACAGCTGTGAGCTGTAGTCTGAGCCTTTTGAGATTGGGTCAGAAGACCAATGTGCAGGAGAGGCTGGACCCACAGTCCAATGTCCACGCTCACTTGAGCCCACGAAGAAGTATACAATCTAGGCTGGAACCACAAGAAACTCGAGTTCGTGAGCAATCGCATGACAAGCGCAACGATCAAAGCCCACTAGCCCGCTCGAGGACCAACACACGGCGGCAAGTCGTAGAGGAATCCTCACAAGCTCAACCTCCTAATCTGCCCCATGGGTAGGGTAACCAAGGGGATCGACCCTTGGAAGCTGAGGAAGAAGTTAGCCAGTTGCGCTCGAGGCACCAAAAACGTCGACCCGAGAGGCCAGCCTCGCTGACAGAAGATGTCGATCGATGCCTACCAGCCAGCTCGAGAACCAACACGTGGTGACAAGCTGTAGAGGAATCCTCACAAGCTCAATCTCCTCATTTGCCCCACGGGTAAAGCAACCAAGGGGATTAACCCTTGGAAGCTGAGGAAGAAGTTAGCCAGCCGTGCTCAAGGCACCGAGGACGTCGATCTGAGCCACCAGCCCTACGGGGCAGAAGATGTCGAGAAGCTAGTAAATGACCAATTCCAAGGTCTCCAACATAAAGGAAGCACGGAGGAGGCCTTGCGCAAGGAAACTGATCGAGTCGACTGCTCGCTCTTTACCGACGAGATGGAACGAGCTTTGCTGCCGAAACGGTTCACATCACCATTCATCACTCCGTTCAAGGGAGACTCTGACCCTGAGAGCCATTTGAGGCACTTCAAGAGCACCATGATCCTGTACAAGGCAGATGACGCCTTGATATGCTAAGTGTTCGCGATGACTCTACGAGGAGCAGCTCAAGACTAATTCCACACTCTACCGTCCGCGTCGACAAGCAACTTCAAAGAGTTTGCCCTCATCTTCACAAAGGAGTACACCTCCTACAAAACGGTCAGAATGTTAGAAATGTGCCCTAAGAGCCAATACGTTTGATGTAATCTCCTTAGAATACATTTCGTATATGATAAATAAAGGGCAATCTTATTTTGTTATCTTTTATATCGTGTAAAGAAAAAAATGTCTAGAGTGTACTAAATAAGAGATAAAGTAATCTAAAGAAGTTTAGATTCGGGAGACCTTTAATCTCTAACTGTAGTATCCCAAAATGTTCCTAATCATAGGGTTATCAAATGGGCATTGATAAACCGTCAAGATTGGCACATATTATGTATGCTCAATAATGAGGATGGTTGGTCTCAAACTATTTGTGCAGTTGACACTAATACAAGTATGTGGGTGCTCATTAGTGAATGAGTACACTGAACGTGATCAACTGTGGTTCTCGTATGGAGTACTTATCTATACGTCAAACGAGAACTCGTAGTTGCAATAATGCAAATTAGTCCTTAGACCTGAGGCATCATGGTTGTCTTGTGATGCGTTATTGATCTTTGATAGCTCGCAAAGGCAAGTTGTAAAATATTTTCCTTATGTTCTATTGGGATCTCTTAATTCATCATGGAGGCATGTGAATGTACAATAAGGAATCTCTACCTTTGATAAGTAAAGGAGAATGTTTCAACATATGATTCAGTGAATCTTCGGCCGAAGTACTTAAACATGATTAATCACATGAGGTTAATCATATTAGGGGTTTGACATTGTCAATCCGTACCCTAAAAATATGATTGGAAACATTGTATAAGAGAAGGACCGCATTGCATTGCAATTCCAACTGAATAGGTTCTTCGTCTATTCTAATTAGGTTGGGTCGCTATGATATATTGCTAAATGTCACTCTTGGCTTGTGGAAGTCCTAGGATTGATTGTGATCTATCCAAATAAAGGAAGAATTAAAAAGGGGTTTAGAAAGAGTTCTAATGTTTCCCACTGCCTTGCTAAATTAGAACATAATGGATCTCACACCTTAAATGGTTAACTTTGAGTAATACAAATGAGAATGAGGAAATCAATTTAATTCATTTGATGTGGCTGATTTACTACATGTAAAAATGTATTTGGGCATCGGTAATAGTTAATGAGAAGCCCAAATGGTTGGGTATTAATCCCAAGGACTTAAGACACCTAAATATTATGGTTTAAGTGTCATAAGGCCCAATTTTGGAAGCCCAATGAGGTTTGGCCGAAAATGCTTAAGTAAATGTGTATGGGAATTGTTTCTATAAGCTCAGTAACACACAAACACAATCTAACATCAACCAAATAGGTTTGGGAGATCAAGGAGAGATAAAAGAAAGTTTTCAAGAGTGAAACACTTTCATCTTTCAAAGGGGTTTAAATTGAAACCAATCTTGAGAATCTTGAACTAGCATCCTTGTATTCTCAAGATACTTCTTCTCATCTCAAGGTTCCATTGGTGTGGGAACTTAGAGGCCATATCCTTTTGTGGCTCACAAGGAGGAGAAAGATCAAAGAGGAGATCAACAAAGGGAAATCATCAAGAGAAGACCAAAACACAACTTGGTTCATATTATAGCATCAACGGTAATTAACACTTATCCTTTTCTCTTGTACTTTCACTTTATGAAATCATATCAAAGTTCATGGCTTAATATACTTGGAAAAGTTTTGTTTTTTAATTTAAACAACCACCATATTATTCCGCTGCGATTAATTTGATTAAATGCATGTTTAATATTCAAATGAACTTCTTAAAAATGTTTTAAAACTAACACAGAAAGCATGCAAACCACTTGTTCAACCTGCGTAAGAAACCAGACGAGTCTCTTCGAGACTACCTCAGACAGTTTAAGGCTAAGAAGGCGAACATCATATGATCCAATGACCAAGTTGCATCCTAGGCTTTCAAGAAATACTTGCCAACCGAACACGAGCTATATCGTGAGCTGGCCATAACTCAAAGCCAAACCTTGGCAGAAGTCTTTGTGACGGCAGAGCGCTATGCACTTTGGGACAATGACCGTATTGCCGCGAAGAAATACAGCAAGCAAGCTGATCACCCGACAAGGCAAGCAAGCCAAAAGAGCAACAAGCTCGAGCACAAAGCCCGGGACAAGCACAGATCGAGGCCCCAAGAAGGAGACTCGAAAATAGGAACCTTCACTGAGTTCACTATCCCGATCCACCAAATCCTGGCGTAAGTGAAGGACAAGCCTTGGGTGAGGAGACACCGCCACCCCTGAGGGGATACCCCTCTAAGAGGGATACCGTTAAACAATGCGCACTTCATGGGGAGCACGGTCATTACACCAACAACTGCAACGCCTGTGAAAGCCATATTGAGGAGTTGGTCAGAGATGGCCATTGCACAGAGTTCATCGCAAAGAAGACCATCCAGCAGATCGAGTATCGTGATACAGCTGCCAAGGAACCTCTCCAAAAGGTCATACGGATCAACACCATTCTAGCCGACTCCCAAGAGTCCGGGCTGACCACCAAGGAGCGCAAGAGAAAGATCGCACAGACGACTTATGTCTCCCAAGTCACAACAGGCGTACCAATCACTGCGGATACACCCATCATCGGTTTTCAGAAGGACTTGATCGAGCTTGATCTGCCGCATAATGACGCCTTAATCATCTCCATCAAAATTGAACAAGCTGTGATCGAGCGAGTTCATGTGGATGAGGGCAGTGCAACCAACATCCTATAACTATCTGTTATCCAACAGATGGGGTTGGAGCCCAAGATCAACAAACTTGCCAGATTGCTCACCGGCTTCAATGGGGCCATGTCAATCACTGTTGGAACCAAACTCGGAAGACCTTTAACTCCTCAATCCAAACCTCATCCTCATTTTCAAGCCACTATATTTTATTGCTTCTTCTTCTATTAATGGTAGTAAGGTGAAAGAGCTTTGTATTGCAGGGTAGCTCTTAACCACTTGAGCTATATTAAACTATAAGTCTATGAATATTTATTAAGCTCTATATATATATATATGTCATTCAGTTTTCTGCTATTTATGCTTTCAAAATTGAGAAATTCATAATAAAACTCATTTTTTATTGTATATATAAACACTTAAAGCTATAAATTGAATTAAAAAAAACACTAAAAAGGAACAAATAATGTGTGAAATATCATTATTATCCTTGCACTATGATTTTTAGAAGAAAAAATAAACTCTTATGGTAGTGTTGTAATTTTTAAGTTTTTCAAGGCTTGTATGGTATATTTGGTCCTTTTGAGAAGTCAAAATGAGTTTTTTTTTTCCTAAGATTTGAGTAATGTACGGCTTTTCTATATTTTGGGCCCTGCTTATGGGCTTATATGTGAAAGCCCTTCAAAAGTCAAGAATTACAAATTTGAATGGAGTTGCGAAGGTAGTTTATTATGAGGTGTTCATAATATGGACCTAGATTAGAAAACCAAAATCTAAATGGCTCCCTTTTTTTATACAAGCAACGTTAAGGAGAAATTATAGAATGATACTGTACTCCCACGTTAGCTGGGGGTACTTTCATTCAAAATATGCCATGTGTCATTTTTTTTAAATTATAATTTTTTTTATAGCTAGCACTACTACAAAAAGTGAAAAAGACGACCAGAAAACAACGACGGTCTAAGTGAAAACCGTCGTGGTTTTTAAAAAGACGACGGTTCTAAAAACACCATCGTGTAATACCACCTTAGACAACTAAAAAATGGAGATTCAAATGGCTGTTCAAAAACAACGACGTACCTAATTAAACAACCGACGTCTATTTGAAACAGATTTCCGCAGTGTAAAATCAAAGCAAACAAAGAACGGCAGAAGTTATGAATAGACCGACGTAGAAAGTAAAGACGACGATTTCAATAAAAGCCGCCGTTTTTACTCATAAAATAACACGACGAGGTTTTCGTATAAGACGCCGTATAATTACAAACAAATCCATGGCTTTAAAATACAAAATAATCTTAACAGATGACACAGATTTGCAATCAGAGAGACAATTTTTTGGAAGTTGATCAACGTCGTTGCAAATTTGCAATCAGAGAGACAATTTTCAACGACGGTTATATTATACCTAACGACGTTTAAAAACAAATCAACGTCGCTCAACAAATATATTACGTCGTCTTAGTCTTACTTAAGACGACGAAAAACGACGACAGTAGTAAAAAAACAGTCGTTGTTTTTATATTCTTATTTTATTTAAATCTGTCGTGTTAGTTAAAAACGACGGCATAACAAAAAACCGTCGTTTTGTTTCAAACTGAATTAATTTAAAATTTCTTCAGGAAAGCAAAATCTATTTATAATTTCCTCGGGTTAGTAATATTGCGTCGTGTTAGTTTACAAATTCTAGAACATTAATTTCCCTCATTTTAAATTTCCTCGGGAAAGAAAAATCTATTTATCACGCTTTGTAATTGAAAACTAAAACTGAAAGAAGTCTGGAAAAAAAACTCTATTTATAATTTAAAAATAAAATCCACGTCGGTTGTAGTACACTTAACGACGTTTAACAAAATAATCTACGTCGGTAATTATAAATCTACCGCCATCTTACCTTAATATAGACGACGAGAAAAGACGACGGTAGAACAGAAAACCGCCGTTGTTTCAGTTTCAATTGTAAAATCAACGTCGGTATTACTGACGTATATTACAGAACTCCACGTCGGTACATTAATAATCACGACGTCTTAAATAATCTACCATGACGCGAGTTATTACTTATGTACTTTAATTTTTGAGTTTACTACGACGGTACCTACAACACTACTGTCGTATTTATTTACCACGTCCGAAGTTAAATTTACCGTCGTATTTTGTACTTTATACGTCGTAGTTATATGTAACCGCCGTATTATTTTTTTGAAATGGTTTTATATGTAAGCAACTTTTCGTCTACTTGACTTACACATTAGTTGTTTTTATATTCTTATTTTATTTAAATCTGTCATCCAAAAAAGAAACTTTACATATTGCAGAATATTAATTTCCTTCGTTTTAAATTTCCTCCGGAAAAAAAACTCTATTTATAACGCACTGTAATTGAAAAATAAACTGAAAGGTCACGGGAAAAAAAATTCTATTCATAATTTAAAAATTAAAATCCACGTCGGTTATATTAAACCTAACGACGTTAAATGAAATGATTCCACGTCGAACGAAAAATATTTCGTCGTGTTAGTTAAAAACGACGTAGTTAAATGTAACCGCCGTATTATTTTTTTGAAATGGTTTTATATGTAAGCAACTTTTGGACTTACACATGCACTGTTTCCAAACCCGATTAAAAATTTCAATCTCCAGAGAAACCTTTTCGTCTTTTTTCCTTGTCAGAGCATTGTCAGAGTTTCTCATCGTCTTCCTCTCGTCTTCTTCGTCGTCCTTGAACTTAAACATCGATCATCTTCCTCTTGCTTTCATTGCACGCAAAAGGTAAGCTTTCATTTTCACTATTTTGGTTACTGTTTTGCATGCTCATACGTTTTTTGTTTGAAAAATCTTTTTACCTTTTTTCTGGCCAAAATCATTTTACTTCTTTCCAAGTTTGATAAAATATACAGACAAAGAGGGAAAGTTTCCAACTTTGAAGACAACTACCTCAACTAAATAAGACGACGGTAGACCACGACGGTTCGTCAGTTGTTCTAGCGTCGTCTGAAAATTGACAAAGTTGTTTTTAAAATAATAGTCTTTTTTTATATGCTTGTTTAATTGCAGGTTTGATTTCTCTGAACAATGGTTTTTGTTTTTCCCTTATTTGATAAAATATAAAGAAAAAGAAACTAGGGTTGGTATCTAATATAGACGACAAAATATCTTATTGTTTTACGTCGTGTGAATGTTAATACCACGACGGTGTATTACTATTAACGTCGTATGAACATAAATACCACGACGTTATATAAATAATGGTTTTAAACATTTATTACGTCTGAGATTATTTCATTGCGTCGTCTAAAATCATATCATACGTCGTATTTTTTTAATTACGTCTGAGATTATTTCATTGCGTCGTCTAAAATCATATCATACGTCGTATTTTTTTAATACCGTCGTTTGTGTTCTTAATGTTTTCCTGAAATATTTTCACTTGCAGTTTTGTCTGTTAAAATGGTTTCTCAACAACAAACTAAGGATTGAAGTTTGCTTCATCATCTGCTGAGACAGAACCAACCAGCCAGACAACAATCTCTGATGATTCAAAGACTGGTCGAGGTATGAGCACAATGCCTCGTGTTGTGAAGAGAAAGCTTCAGAAACTGAGGCCAATTGTTGAGTACAATAAAAGGGGGAAAGGTGTTGGCCAAGCACATATTGAGATGCAGTCGTATATTGGTGTGTTGGCACGCTCCAGGATCCCACTTGTGGACAAGAAATGGTCCCAAATCCCCAAGGATATAAAGGAGCAGATTTGGGAAGCAGTTGACATGGCTTTTGTCGTAGGCCAAGGGGGCAAGACCTCTGTTTTAGCTTCTGCTTCCAAGAAATGGAAGGATTTCAAGTCTACACTAACGAGGCATTATATCCTTCCATACACCAATGACAGGGAGAAATTAAGCCAACCCCCTGAAACATATAAATTCATAGAGAAAGCACAATGGGATGCCTTTGTAGCTTCAAGGCTATCCAAAGATTTTGAGTCTGTGCATTCTCAACATGCACAGATTAGGGAGAAACTCGAGTACAATCATCGATTGTCTCGAAAAGGATATGCTGGATTGGAGGATCAATTGGAGGAAACCATGCCTGGGGTAGAAATTGATCGATCTACCTTATGGAAGAGAGCTAGACAGGACAAACATGGTAACATCCCTGATCCAAAGGTGGCAGAGAAAGCAAAATTAATTGTAAGCCTACTATCACTCTGTTTTAAATTTTTATTAAACTGTGAATTATTCTTATTACGTCGTATGTTATATTTTTCGTCGTGTGAATGATATTACCACGTCGAAAAGTTTTTAAAAACGTCGTTAAAGGTCTAAATAGGAATCACTACTAATTTTCTGTAATTATAGCATAAGACGTCGGTGGTTCATTTTCGCGTCGTTTGAATGATATTACCACGTCGAAACTTTTTTAAAAACGTCGTTAACGGTCTAAATAGGAATCGTCGTGATAAGTTATAATAACGTCGGTTTATACGTTATTGCGTCGTGTGAAATTATATAATACGTCGTTTGTAAATAAATAACCGTCGTGTGTTTTTTTGTTTATCTTTGTTTTAGGATGAATTGCAGAAACAAGTCTCGGAAGGCAAAGTCAGAGTAGATGGCAGCAATGATGTGCTGACCATGGCTTTGGGCCCCGAGCATCCAGGCAGAGTGAGGAGAGTTGGTGCTGGTGTTTCCCCAAGGCAATATTTCAATTTGCCCAAACCACAGAGGGTGAGCTTTGACGACCGTTTGAAGGACAGTTTAAGAGTTCTCCTTCAAGAAGAGACTAAAAAGATGGAGGCTAAGGCAAGGGAAGAGGCCTTAAGGATGGAGGCTAGGACAAAACAATTGGTAGAGGCTGAGAGGGAGCATTTCCTGAGTCAGCTTTCCCAATTAATTCCCAATTTTGATCCAAGCATGCTTAAACCAAGAATTAGCCAAAGCCCCAAAAATCCAATGTCTGACAAAGCTAGCTGCTCTGGAGGTGATGTGAGATCCCTACATTTGGAGGATGATACTGCCAAAATGGGGAAACATCAGCCAGATGAAGAGAAGGAAGAAGAAAAAAGAGATGAAGAGAAGGAAGAAGAAAAGGAGAAAGAAGATGAAGAAAAGCATGACGACAAGGTATGTTCACATAACTTTGCCTTTTTTATTTGTTTTTCAAAATTTCAGACGTCGATATTTTTATTTAATCCGTCGTTTGTTTAAAACTTAGACGGCGGACTTTTTTTAAGACGTAATAAAATATTTAAACGACGGTTTTTGCACCGTCGTTTAAATGGTTTCAGACGACGCTTTATTCATAAAACCGTCGTCTTTATTGAATTACCACGACAGTTTTTTCACCGTCGTTTAAATACTTTTAAGACGACGTTTTATTCCTTAAACCGTCGTCTTTATTGAATTACCACGTCATTTTTTTTATTTCTTTAAACAGGTTATTGAAGTTGGTGCTTATTCAAATATGGAGGCGCCATCTTCTTTAAAAACCCTTTGTCGTTTTGTGGAAACGACACTCCTGCCTGAGGATAAGACACTCCAATTTACAATTGATAAGGAGGTGTTTGGTGGTGAGCGCGATACCTTCTTCCTGCCTGAAGATATTACACAATTTGCAGGCATGGAAGAAATTGGAGCTACTGTATTGGCTGTATATATGAGGTTTGTACTTCTAAAATAATACCTCGTTGGTTTATATATTGCGTCGTCTTAACTAACTAACCACGTCGTCTTAACTAACTACCGTCGTGATAAATATATTATAACGTCCTCATCTATTTCAGTACGTCGTGTGAAATATTATAATACGTCGTTTTTTTATACATAACCGTCGTGTTTGTTTGTGCTGACTTGTTTATATTATTTTATGTATTTAGGTACTTACACGATGTTTTGAAACAAGACAATATGTGCAGCATGGTTGGCTTTATCGACCCTGCTACAGTTAGTGCCAACTCTGGCATAATAACTGAAAGATCACGACTGGTAGCAGCTCGACTTCAGAAGACAGACGGTGAACAGATTTTCATGATGCCTTACAATCCAGGGTTAGTCTAAGGCCTTAGGATTTTGTTTTTATGATTTTCAATAAATGACAGCTTATAAACTAACCACGTTGGTGTTTTATTTTATTTAGTCGTTTGAAACTACTAACCACGTCGGTATTTATTTATCGTCGTGATAAATATATAATGTCGTCGTTATCTACTTTATTTCGTCGTGTGAAATACTATAATACGTCGTTTTTGTAAATAACCGTCGTTTTTATATTAATTTTGTGCAGCCGTCATTGGATCTTGCTGATTGTAAGAGCAAAGAAGGAGACCGTCTATTTTCTGGATCCTCTGCCAGGTCATCGTGTGGTCGACGAAGAGGCGAAAAACATCGTGAACAGTGCTTTAAAAATATATAATACCCACATAGCCCGAGCAGGACGTAAAAATGTAATTTGGAAAACTCTCTCAGGCACACCAAAGCAACCCAGCAATGTCGAATGCGGGTATTATGTGATGCACTTCATGAGGGACATCATCATGGATCCTTCCTTGGGGTTTGAGAATAAGGTAAGAAGAAATTACCTTCATACATTTCACGTCGTTTTTTGTATTATCAACGACGGTCATGTAAAATTAACGTCGTTGAATGGATATACTACGTCGGTTATGAAAAATATCGTCGTCTGTGATTGAATTTCTTTTTATTTATAAACCCTAATAGTCATTGTTTATGCAGTATGCCAAGGGAAACCAGGAAGCTTCATACCCCCAAGAAGCCATTGATGAAGTCCGGAATGAATGGGCAGAGTTTGTTTTCCAAATTATTATACAGGGCAATTATTAAACACTTGATATTTATGTATAATGTACAAATTTTCTCTATAATATGTAATGTAAAAATTTGTTGAGGTTTTCTTAAATTAAAAAAAAAACAAACATACAAATTGCTTAACCGACGTGTAATACTTTTCCAACGACCTAATAAAGTTAAAAACTGTCGTATTTTGTTGTTTCGTGTTTTAAACAAATACGACGTAAAAATATAGTTAGACGACGTTCTTTGAACAATTGAGTCGTTTATGGTTTACAACATCTTCAATTTCTTAAGGGTTCAGGGTATCATCGACGACGTTTATGTAACGACAGCGGTTAAGTCGTGGAATATATATTTTACGTCGTATAGTTAAATAGCCGCCATGGTTTCTCATTTTAACGACGTCATTTTAACGACTTAGTAGTCTATTACAATTTACAACGTCTACAATTTATTAACACCGACGTGGTTTGTTGTTGTGGTAAGAATATTTTATTATTTTTATATCAAAATATTCAAAATAAATTTAAAATAAATCAAAAAATTGAAAAGTCAACTCCTATGAAGTCATTGATATATTTTCTTCCACATAAACCTTGAAAAAATTCATTTTGAATAACAAAAATTTAAAATGACCATCCAAAACAAAATTATTTTGATGAGTCATAAAATCACTTCTAGTTTTATGGTTTAGGGTTTAGAGTCTAGGGTTTAGAGATTAGGGTTGTTATTTATTGGGGTTTATTTTTAAAGTATAATTTTTGGGTAGTCTAGGGTATATGTTAGGCTTTAAAACCATAAAACCTTTTATAAACTTAATTTTTTAAATTGTATAATTTAGTTTTATGGGTTTAGGGTATTAATTTTTAACGACGGTGGTTGCGTCGTGGAATACATATTTTACGTCGTACAGAAAAACATACGACATGGTTTACGCTTTAAACGACGTCATTTTAATATGTAAGTCAGTTTATATAATTTACAACGTCTTTAATTTCTTAACACCGACGTGGTTTTTCAGTCGTCGTTATATAAAAAATTCAAAATTAATTTAAAATTAATCCGAAAAATGAAGCTTCAAAATGAATGGCCTTACGTTCTTAATCCGAAAAATGAAGTTTCCGTCGTGGAATATTAAATTTACGTCGGTACTTGTAGAACTTTCGCCTTGGTTTTTCTTTCGACGTTTTAAAACGCGCGAGCTCTAAAAATTTTCGCGCGACCTAAATTTTTTTAGATTTGGCTCTTATTCTTATACTTCGAACCCTGAAACCTAAAATTTTTAGATTTCGCGCGACATAACATTTCGCTCTCTCACTTCTGCTCTAATTAAAAGTTGCACTCTCCAGGCTCCGTCGAATCTGTGAGCTCGTCCAACCTGTAAGTACAAACCCTATCTTTCCCTTGTAAATTCATTGAATGATATTAGGTTGTTTTGTTAAAGGGTTTTATGTGTATGCTTTGCGATCTGTTAATAATGTGCTTATAGGTATGGGTTCATGGATTTTCTGTTTAATGGGTTCATGGATTACATTATCTGTTATGTTGAATTGGGAATGGATTTAATTTTGTCGTATCTTTTAATCACCCTATGTTATGTTGAATTGGGAATGGATTTATTGTTTTCATGCTTGGTTTCATGTATATGTTGGTTTCTTGCTTGGTTTCATATATATGTTGTGTTCTTAATGGGTTTTGTGTTCTTGAAAATAAACTGAGACACGACGAATTTTAAGGCATACGACGACGATTACACGACGGTTTTTTTAAACTACCGTCGTTGTATTACTTATACACGACGGTTTTTTCATAAATGCCTAATAGAGAATATAATGATGTTATTGGTGATGAAGTCTTAGGTGATGTGATAATTGAGTGTGAGCCATTTACTAGAGGGATGTCAAATGTTGACACATTTGATGAACTGGTGGGTGAGTTAGGCGGTCAAAATATTCGAGATGGGTGTGAAGATATATGGATTGAATGATGCTTATGTAATTGGCAGTGTATGACATTAATTTTGTAATATATTGTAATGTGATTTCTTCACTTTCTACGTTCAAATAAAACACGACGTTATTGTGAACCAGTTATTCAGCATATTTACCGACGTCTTAAAGCAACGTAACAATGAAGAACCACGACGCTATTGTGAAGCAATTATTCAGGATATCACGTCGGGGAAGGATTAAGAACCGCCATGTAATTCAAAATAACACGACTCCAATCCCATAATACCGACGTCTAAAAAACGAGATATATAATCTGAACGTTAAAAAATACGACGTCATCATACATTTTCCACGTCGCAAGTTCTTTTATAAACGAAGAGGAACGAAATGAATTCCGACGGAAATTCATTATAACCGCCGTCTAATAACAATTAAACGACGTTATTTGTAATACGGCTCTCATCATAATCGACGCCGTCTATATGTTCTGTAATACGGCTCTCATTTATTTGGAACCGACGTTGTTTAGAAGTTCAACGTCGTCTATATTATTAAGTGCGTCGTGAGTAATGATGATAGATATAAATACAACGTCGACTATATAAATGCCACCGATGTTGTTTCGCATTTCAACGTCAACTGTATAAATACATACGTCGTAAATAATGACACTGACAACTATTTCCACGTCATCTTTTTTAGAAAAATCGAAGTGGAAAATTTATTTCACGACGGTTGTTTGTAAATAAGAGAAGTAGTATATTTCAATAACGTCGTCTTCTCATGTATTTAAAGACGTCATATTTTTTCTTGTCGTGTAAATTATATTTAACGGCGTAGTATTTTAGTTGTCGTCGTTGTATGTATATCTTGCGGCCTTGTTCTTTTAACATGTGTCATATTTTTCCTTTTTAACGACGGTGATTTGTTTGAGTTGGTCGTCTATTCTCATCCTCGACTATTTTCTAGAACTTTTAGCAGACTAAACACGTCTGTTTTTATTGTTTTCCGACGTTGTTTTATTTAACAAACGTCTAATATTTATCGTCGTTGTTTGTTTCTGAAAATATGACGTATAAATTTTGTAATACGACTCTCATATATTTGTAACCGACGTTGTTTCGTTTTTCAACGTCTACTCTATAAATACATACGTCGTAAATAATGACACTGACAACTATTTCCACGTCATCTTTTATCGAAAAATCGAAGTGGAAAATTAATTTTACGACGGCTGTTTTTATATATGCGACGTAGTAGGTATCAATAACGTCGTCTTCTAATGTATTTAAAGACGTCAAATTTTTTATTGTCGTGAAAATGATATTTAACGGCGTCGTTTTTTTATTTTCGTCGTTGTATGTCTATCTTGCGGCCTTGTTCTCTTAATATGTGTCATATTTTTCCTTTTTAACGACGGTTTTTTTAGAGAGTTGGTCGTCTATTCTCATCCTCGACTGCTTTTTTAGATCTTTTTGCAGTACAAAGACGTCGTTTTGTATTTGTTGATGACGTTGTATATTTTAACAACGACGGTGATTTAGCGTCGTGGTTTATGAGGGAAAAGATGACGGTGGATTCCACGACCATTGAAAAACCGAATACACGACGGTGATTTACCGTCATCTTTTTGCTTTTTTGTAGTAGTGTAGATTTAATACTTTCTTTTAACTTTAGAATAAGACTAGTAATGTGCCCGCACGATGTTGCGGATTTTGAAATCATGTGAAACGTGTATAAAGTCGTGAAAATATGCAGGAAAAATTATACTATTTATATAAACATGGAGATCTAAATAGTGATAGGATGCTTAGTTTAGCAAGCTTAAGTTACAAAAAATAAACTAATAACATGTTTTATGTGATGCTTGTTATGTGAAAATATTGGCCATATTTTAATAGATCAAGCAATTATAAAAACATCAAAATATGTGGTGTTTATATATACGGTATTTGGTGGTGGAAGGGGATCTAGGTCTTGCTAGCTCTACTGTACAGGTGGCTTACGTTCTTTCTCCTCCTCTGTATAGGTTTTGACTATGTTGGGATAAATTTGGAAAATAGTAGGTATTAGTGTATATAAATAGAAATATTTGAGCGAGGGCAATAATATTATGACATAATCAAGTTAAAAAATAAAACATGACAAACAACAGTCTAGATACATCAAGCATCTATTAATCTAATGGACAAAAGTATAAACTCAATCTATTATACCAATTGAAAACAAAATCAGAACAATTGTGACAATTATTAAATAGGTATAGAGAATTAAGCCAAAACACTTGAGCTTCGACAAAATCAAATCAAGGGGTGTTGATTTTGTTGCTATAAATTTGGTAAATGGTTTCTTATCTTGTTAAGTATCAGTGTCATCCGACAATGCCATTACAAAATTTCGGTTAACAAAAAAAAGTATAATGGATGCGAAGTTCATACATTTGATTTTAAAAGTACTAAATCTTGAACATGCCCGGTTCATAACCATAGTCAAATCTTTAATATAACATATACTCAGTTCATCAATTCAATGAAAAATCAGTCGTACCACATATCTAAATCATAATTTCAATGAGAAAAACCTCTATACAATACTATTCTCCTCTGTTTTTCTCTCTCTAGCAGTCATTAACATCCTCATCATCTTGGTCTCTCACTCTCTCTTTATCTTATACATGTTCATTCATGTTCATATATTGGCAGCAAACCACATCAAAAAGCTGCTGAGATAGTTTTTAATATCTCTAACATGAAATCACCAAATATATATATATATATATATATATATATATACTACACAAAATTAATATAAAAACACATGAACATAAAAATAGAAAATAATAAAGAAATAAAACTAATATTAACAACAATAGATTATTACACAATATAGAGTAACCCATCAACAGCTGATGAATTGATTGTTTTTGTTGGGGACGAAAGCAAGTGTTTCTAAAACAAAGAATAAAAACATAAAAGTTTTTGAATCTTAGATTCCCTTTTTAACTTTTTGTTCCTTTTTGTATGTTTTCCCACAATGTGAAAGTCAAAAACATAAACGATGTGAAAGTCAAAAACAAAAAAACAAAAACAAAAAAAGCCAGGAACCCATGTTGGGAGTTCTCAAGTACCCAATTACCAAAAGACTCAAAGGATTCACCAACATGCTCAGATATTGTAAACATCTAAACCTATCATCATAACTACAACAATAATAACTACAACAGATCATCAAAGCAGCAGAATCAATTTGGGCAAGGAACCAAAGGATTCAACAGCATGCTCAAAAACCCATCACCAAATCATTAATCTGTTAAAAAATTGAGGGGATTCAAACCTGAAGAGAAACGATGGAAGAACTCGCAGATCAAAAATCACTCAAACGAACGTTGGATAGAGGATGAAAGATGGCTGAACCAACGAAGAGCAGATGAAATGAGATGAAGAATTAGAGAAGACGACTATGATCTTTGAGGCCTTGAAAGTACCCATGTCTGAGAATTGGAGAAGACGACTATGATCTCTGAGGCCTCTCTCTCTCACTTCTCTTTGATGAAGCGGCTTTGGTTTCTCCAAAAAGAAGCGATCAGGCAAAAGGGTTATGTCGCCATGCATCAGGACAAAAAGGCCATTGTACTATTCATTAGTCAACATAATTAAGAGGGCAACCAGTTAAGTAGGGGCACAAACGTCATTTCACTATTCCAAAGCTACAGTTTAGGAATAGTAACTCGTTGGATTCAGTTTTAGTATATATATTTATAATTTTTTTTTAATTTTAAAAAAGAAAGAACCAAAGGAAGCCGCGGGAAACCACCTCCCACCACAACCCAATCCCCATCCTCGCACTTCTTCCACCCAACCCAATAGTCCATGGATTAAGAAAATAAAAATTAAGAAAGCAAGCTGATTTAGGGACTCAACAGGTTTCTGAAGTGTGCTGGTTATTTCTTTTGGGTTTGTTGATAATCATTTGTATAGAAACCACAAAGGGAATAATCAATTTTTGTTATTTCCAGTAATTTCTTTATGTGGTTCTTTTTTTAGATTAAGCAGGTGGCCAACCAAAACCCTTGGGCGATTGGGTTGGGTGGTTGGCAGTGCAAGGTAGGAAGATTTGGGTGGTCGTGGGAGTTGGTTTCCGGCGTCTTTGGTTCTTTTGTTTTTTAAATATTATTCTAGAGGGCAAAAGGCCAGCTGTAAAAAAAACACTATAATTTTTTAAAATGACACATAGGCACATTTTGAATAGAAGTACTACTAACTGACGTGATAGTACAATACCATTCTATAATTTCTCGACATTAAGGGGGGTGTATTCAATTTAGATTTTAAAAGATTTTAAAGAAGTTTAAAAGTTTAGGTGTATTCAATCACGATTTTATAGAAGTCTATTCAATTCTAGGTGTATTCAATTCACACTTTTTAAATTCCATTCAAATTTGGATGTATTCAATCACGACTTGAAAATACTTCATAAAAGTTTGGGTGTATTCAAAAACTCATTGATTTTAAAGGAAATATAAAAAGTGATGGATTTCGTTTGATAATATACTAATTTTAAGCCATGACAAATTTTTGCTTCTCCCTAGAAATTTTGATAGATATATTATTTTTATTCTCAAAATACGTTTTTTCGCCACTTCTACTACCACCATCTTATCATGACTATCACCATAGTCGTCGTCCCCTCCACCACAACCACAACCACCACCACCACCACAGTCATTGTCGTCGCCGCCACCACCACCACCGCCATCTACACCACCACCCACAGCCGCCTCCACTACCAGCCCCACCATCACCCCCATCGTCACCACCACTACTGTCAGCACCATCACTGCCATCGCCACCACCTCCACCATCACAGCCACGGCCACCACCCTTACCCTCACCTCCATCACCACTACCACCCCCACTATCAGTCCCATCGTCACCACCTTCATAACCACTGCTAGCATCTTCACCATAACTGCCACTGCCACCTCCACCACCCCCACCTCCACCACCCTTATTGTAACAACCCGATCCTAAATTAATTTTTAGTTTTTAATTTATTCTTAGAAAACATAATTTTGCCCCTATAATGAATTATTAGAGAAAATGGTGACTTGTTGACCGGGGAGACTTTGGTAAAATTGTTACATCTTGGTCCAAAAAGTGTTAAAATAATTAAAGTAAGAATAAATTTAAATGAGGAATAAATTGAAATAAACATTAAAACAAAAGGATTTGAATTAATTAAGGTTTTTGAGAAATTAAAATATTATTTAATATTAAGAAGGGGCAAAAATGTCATTTTAAGTTTGGGAAGGAATTTAGAAATTTTGATTGGACCATTGTGTAGAGCACATCGAAACGAGTCCGTAGACACATAGTGGACTCGAATTGGGATTGTAACGAAGAAATGACAATTAAAAGAAGTTCAGTGGCATAACCGTAAATAATTCGAAGTTCAGTTTTTTTAAAACCCAGATTTTCTGCAGTTTGGGAGCTCGACCAGCTGACTTCCAAAGGTGATATCTCTCAACTCCGACCACCAATTAAAGGAAGACTGGTCCCGTTAGAACCACCATACTTCCCTTTTCCAGTCACACCCATCTCAGCCTCGATCCGCCATCGTGGTGTCCGGAAACCGCCACGAAACAGGGCGGTTTGGACAGTTTTTGACTGAATTTCGTGGAGCTCGTTCGGACACCTACGGCCACCATTTTCTTCGAATTTGGTATGTTTTTCTATCCTTTCAATGTGTTCTAGTTGATGGTTGGGTAGGATTTAATCAATTTCTAGTGTAGGCAACTCGATTTGTAACCCAAAATTTGGCAGGATTTGGGGATGAGATTCCGGCCACTTCCCATCATTTTTCGAGGTAGGTCCAAAAACAAAAGTGGTTCCAAATAGGGTGTTATACCTAGGATAGGAGTTTGGGCTAGCGGTTTGGAGTACACCCTGCTAAGAGAGAGGTTTGGAGTACACAGGTCCGCCACTGGCCACAATGTCAGATTCAGAGAGAGGTTGACCAACAGCAGCCAAAACGTCAGCAATTTCTTTAATACTGTGAAGATAAGTCGTCATGGAAGAGTCACCTTTCGTAATCGATTGCAAACGAGACCTCAGTTGATGGATATTGGTGCGAGAGACACCAGCAAATCGCTTTTCCAAAAGAAGCCACATATCACGTGAGGATTCCACACCGACGGTGTGGGTGAGAAGATCTTCGGAGAGAGTCAAAATGAGCCAAATCATGACACTCTGATCACGATCATACCAGAGATCAAATGCAGGATTAACAACAGAGAGACCAGCTGAAGTCGAAATAGTCTGAGGTGGAGGAGGCTCCGATCCAGTGATAAGCCCCAAAAGCTTGTATTTGCGCAGCACCAAAAGGAAAAGATTCTTTCATAGAAGATAATTGCCAGCCTTTGAGTTTAATCAGAACCATTCCAGCAATATTTTGCACCATAATTGAAGAAACAGTGATCGATGAAGAGGAATCCGACATCGGAATGTGAGACGAGGGAGGATCCGAGATCGGAATGTGAGAGGAGGGAAGATCCAAAATCGAAATGTGAGAAGAGGGAGGATTTGTGGTGGAGAGTGAAGGACGAAGATCAAAAGCTGCCATGACAAAAGAGCTTAGGGCAGAGAAAGGAGTGTTTGGACAGCGAGAAAAGGCAATAAACGACGAGAAAGGGAACCAAAGGGAGAAGTCGTGAGACGTTAGGCTCGTGATACCATGTAGATTAACTGAATATTCTCATTCACTTAATGTAATTATGATTACAATGCTTATATAACATACAAGTAAACGTTATAGGAGTGACAGCTGTACAAGATCTGTTGCAACAGATTTAACAAAAGATAGAGTTAGTTCTAACTAATCACATGAGCTTGACTCAAGTCTTTGACTGAGATGAGTGGCTAGGATTGTTTTCAGTAGTAGCTCTATCAGAAACATCAAGCCCAACCACATCACCATGGCATTGTCTCCTTTCACCTTTGGACTGGCCATAGAGGAAAATTCCATAAACCACAACCACATGATGATGATCAATGAAGGCAACGAATCTGCGGAGTCATTTCTTCATTGTCTTTCTCCTCATCAACAAGTTGATCAGTTTGAGTTCACACTGTCTTCGCCTATGTGCGGCGGCGGCGACTCCAAGGTGGTTAAGAAGCTTAACCACAATGCCAGTGAGCGCGAACGTCGCAAAAAGATCAACACTTTATATTCCACTCTTCGTTCCTTGTTTCCAGCACCAGATCAAATGGTATGTACACACACTGATCAATTATTTATTGCAAATTGTTGTAGTGTTTTAATCTTAGTTCTTATAGAGTTGTCAACTTTGCGTACACAAAATACATGTATTAGAATATGAGTATCCAATCCAAATTCCAGGTCCCAAGATAGGCCAGGCTTTAATTCCCGAACGTGGAATTCACTCTTAACATGTAGTGCAGAAAAAAAACTAAGCAATCCAACCGCAATTTCACGGGCCGTGAAATACATACCGGAGCTGCAATAGCACGTGAAAGGACTGATTCAGAAAAAGGAAGAACTGTTATCAAGACTTCGTAGGTTGCAGCAGCAAGGAGATCCAATTTACAATGAGAAGCAAAGCAGAAGTGCAGCTTTTAGCTCGTTATCTGCTTCTGCATTTGCAGTGAGTTGGCTCAATGACAGAGAAGTAGTGCTTCAGATTTCTTCATATGTGGTCCAGAAGAGTCCATTATCACAAATCCTGGTTGATTTGGAAGAGCAGTGGCGGACCTGTGCAGGAGCAAGGAGGTGCAGTGCACCTCCGGTCGCCAAAAAACTCCATTACAGATGTTGGAGTTGCACCTCTGCTTCAGACCAATGACGCACACCACATGTTCGATGAAATGTGCAAACCACTCTCCGCTGCTGCTGATGCGCGCTGCACGTGAGTTTTTTTTTTTTTTTTTTTAACGAAGCCTGGCCAAAACGACGTCGTTTGGGTCCAGGGTTTTTAAATTAAAATAAAAAGAAAAAAAGGGAAACTGATGCTGTAATTCGTGGGCTTTTTGTGGGCTTTTAGAATTCCTTAATTAATTGGGTTTTAATTGGGAGTTCTCTTTATTCAATTGGGTTTTGGGAATTCCTTAATTAAGTAGGATTGAGATTTCTCTTTACGAAAAACCAATTTAACATCACCCAATTTCATCAAAGTGTGTGTGCATCACAAGATTGCTGTGTTTTTTTCCTTCTTGAGTACACCAATCCAAAGTAAGTCGAATGCATTTTTTTTTTCTTGAGCAAACGCCAATTTTGTTTATTCTTTTTTTAATAATTTTTTTTTCTTATTTAGCTCTCTCTGTATTAGTAAGATAAGTAGCAAACTCGAGGAGAAAGAGGTTACGTGACACGTTATTCCAGGTATAATTAATTTTAATTTGTTTATTTTTGATAATTTGATAGTGATTTATTTATTTAATTGATAAATTATAGTCAATTAGTCATAGTAATAAATATAAAATCCTTATTTTATTTTTATTGTACAGTTATGGAACGGTACTTTCAGAGAAAGAGTTTAAATCCTCCTTCAAATAATCCGTCTAGTTCCAACCCTCCTTCAAATAATCCGGCTAGTTCCAACCTTTCCTCAAATAATCCGGCTAGTTCAAATAATCCATCTACTTCACATCCTCCCTTGAATAATTTGAGTAGTCCAAAACGATCGGAGGTCACTGAGTTTGATGAAATATTGGCTAATCTTCCTACAGACCCTAGACTTAGACCTCCAATGACTTATTATGATCCCAATTTTCAAGAACAAATCCGAAGAGCCTATCTGCAAAGGGGTCCTTGTCAGCCTAAAAGCCAAAATGACATGCCTCAAACACTTATGGGGGAGAGTAATCGACGTTTTCTTGTGAAATGGTTTGATTCGTTTGTTTGGTTGGAGTATAGTAAAGAAAAAGATGCTGCATTTTGTATTCATTGTTATCTTTTTAAATGCTACTTTGATAAACAAGGAAAGGCTGGAAGCGATGTCTTCACTGAGAAAGGGTTTAAAAATTGGAGGAAGGGACCTGAGAATTTTAGGGACCATGTTGGACAAGTTGGAAGTCTTCACAATAAAGCTACACAACATTGTACAGATTTAATGAATCAGAAGCAACACGTTGAAACCATTGTGATCAAGCAGACAGACCAAGCTCGTAGTAATTATCGCATTCTATTAACTGCCGCACTTGATTGCACTAGATATTTATTGCGACAAGGTCTTCCTTTTCGTGGTCATGTTGAAAGCGAAACATCTAGCAATAAGGATAATTATGTGGAGCTTTTGCAATTTCTTGCCGATCATGATGAGAAAGTTTCGTGCCGTTGCGTTTGAGAACGCTCCAAGGAATCTCAAGCATAGTGCTCCTAAAATTCAAAAAGAACTTGTCAATTCTTGTGCCGCTAAAACCATTGATGCAATTATCAGTGATATGGACGATGCATTCTTTTCTATATTGGTACATGAATCACGTGATATTTCAATAAGAGAGCAAATGGCGGTGGTGTTACGTTATATGAACAAAAAAGGGCAAGTAATTGAAAGGTTTATGCGTGTCTAATATGTCTCTGATACGACTAGTAGCATATTGAAAGAGGCAATTGAGCAGTTGATTTCTTCAACAAATTTGAGCATGTCTAGGCTACGAGGACAGGGGTATGATGGCGCTAGTAATATGAGAGGTGAGCTCAATAGTCTTAAAACACAAATTTTGAGAGAATATCTACAAGCATATTATGTCCATTGTTTTGCACATCAACTACAACTAGCTCTTGTAGCCGTGCAAAGGGAAATGAAAACATTGCTACTTTCTTCACAATGGCTAGTAGTGTCGTTAATATTATTGGAGCATCGTGTAAGCGTCGTGATGCACTTAGAGAGCAACAACAAAAAGATATTATGAAAGCTCTTGAAATTGATGATCTTGAAACGGGGCGAGGGTTAAATCAAGAAACTACTCTCAAACGTCCTTGTGATACACGTTGGAACTCACATTATGATACTTTACTTAGTGTTAATACTATTTTTCATCCTGTGGTGAAGGTGCTTGAATGGATTGTTGATGATGTCAACCAAGATAATTTAGGTGAAGCAAATAGGTTGTTGAAAGAAATACAAACTTTTGACTTTGTGTTTCACCTATATTTGATGAGATTTATATTGGGAATCACAAATAATTTGTCAAAGGCATTACAAAAGAAAGATCAAGATATTGTGAATGCGATGATGTTGGTCCAAAGATGTAAGCAAAAGCTACAATCCGTAAGGGATGATGACTTTGATGATTTGCTTTGCGAAGTATCAATATTTTGTGGCAACAATGATAGTGACGTTCCTAACATAGATGATTTATTTGTACCACAAGGGAGATCAAGACGTAAAGCTCAGAAAATCACAAACCGCCATTATTATCGCGTGGACCTCTTACTATCATTGATAAGCAACTAGTGGAATTGAATAATCGCTTCACTGAGGTAAATGCTGAATTGCTTCCTTGTACGGCATGTTTGAGTCCGGCTTATAATTTTGCAGCTTTTGACAAACAAAAAATACTTCGTTTTACTAAATTTTACCCTCAAGAATTTAATGACCTAGACCTCATGAAGCTTGAAGATCAACTTGGGCTTTATATTGTTGATATGCAGAGCAGCACAGAGTTTTCATCATTGAACAGAATTACTGATTTGGCCGAAAAATTGGTGAATATATGAAGGAGTAAACTATGTGTATTTATTTCTTATATTGGCTTTAGTTTTATCCGTTGCAACTGCTTCAGTTGAGAGAGCTTTTTCAGCTATGAATATTGTGAAAACACCATTGCGTAACAAAATGGAGAATCAATGGTTGAGTGATAGCTTGTTGTTTACATTGAGAAAGATGTTTTTTCTTGTATTAGTAATGCAAATATAATGCGACGTTTTCATGATATGAAACCTCGTCGGCAACAATTGTAGGTTAATTGATAAGGATGTTTGGTTGTTTTCCTTTCTTTCTTGCCCTTTTTTTTTTTTTTTTTTGTTGAGCTCTTATCTTTTAAAAATTGCACCTCCGTTGAAAAATTCATGGGTCCGCCAGTGATTGTGGCCCACATTCTTGGAGGCTTTCTTGAGGAGTATGATCCTCTTGTTACGTCTATTGAGGCTCTCCTTGAACCTGTTACTTCAGATGAACTTCATGGCCTACTTCTTAGTCGTGAAGCTGTGATTCTTAAGCGGCAAGCTCGTACATATTCTCAGGCCCCCTTTCATGCCTATGCAGCTACTGCTGGTAATGACAAATCGTTCAAGCCTTGGCAATCTCATGGTCGTGGTCGTGGACACCATCAATTTTCCGCTAGTTCCCCTTCCACCAACACCTTTGTTGCTCGACCTTACAACTTTGGACGAGGCATTTTACCAACACCTAATCACAGTTCTTCTTTCGGCTCCTTCTTCCCATATTCCTCTGTTGATCGCCCTTTGGTGTGCCAAATTTGTGACAAGAAAGGTCATTCTGCTCTCACGTGCCGCCAACACCTAAATCTCTCTTATAATGCTACTCAGATTCCTGCCCAATTTACTATTCCTACTGCTCATTTTGCTCAGTCCACTATGCCTCAATCTACTACCTCAAGTCCCTCTGGCATTGTTTGGCTTGCTAACTCTCGAGCCTCAAGCCATGTTACTTCTGATCTTGGCCATCTTTCCAATCATTCCCCTGAGTCTTTGCGTATTGGTGATGGAAAATCTTTGCAAATTCATCATGTTGGATCTGCTATCATGCATACTCCTCATGCTTCCTTTAATCTGCAAAATGTGTTGCATGTTCCTAATGTTGCCCATAACTTTCTCTATGTCTTTCAATTTGTGCGTGACAATCATTGCTCACTGACTCTTGATGAATATGGTTTCTCCATCAAGGACAACATTTCACAGCGGATGCTATGTCAGGGCCCTGTTGAGAATGGTCTCTATCCTATCTACTGTTCCTCCTCAATCAAAGCTTCCTTTACTCTTCCATCTGCTACACCTACTGCTTACTTCGTGTGCAAGGCCTCTTTTTCTACTTGGCACAAAAGGTTGGGACATCCACCTCAGTCGATGCTTCAGACTATTGTAAATAGGAATAACTTGCAAGTTACTAGTCTTGCTACTGCTTCTATGCCATGTTCTGCTTGTGTTCTTGGCCAAGCAACTAGATTACCTTTTCTGTCTTAAGGGTCTGTGTCTAGTAAGCCTTTGGGGCTCATTTTCTCTGATGTTTGGGGTCCAAGTCCCGTTGAGTCTTCCTCAGGTTACAAATACTATGTATTGTTCGTTGATGATTTCACCAAATATAGTTGGCTTTATCCTCTTCACGCAAAATCCGATGTTTGTTCTACTTTTCAAATCTTCAAATCTGAAGTTGAGAATGTTTTGAATGCTTGAATTACAACACTTCGAAGTGATTCCGGTGGAGAATATCTTAGCAAACAGTTTCAAGAATTTCTTAATACTCATGGCATTGTTCATCAATTGAGTTGCCCTCACACTCCTCAGCAAAATGGAATTGCTGAGAGGAAACACAGGCATATTGTGGAAACTGCTCGCACTTTTCTCTGTGATTCTGGTCTACCACATAAGTATTGGGTTGATGCTTTTCAAACTACCTTGTATCTGATTAATAGGCTGCCCATTTCGGCTTCTGTATTATCTCCATGGGAACAGTTGTTTCACAAATCACCAAATTATCAAGCTCTCCTCGCTATAATTTGGTAGGCTAGCGCTGCAAATGGGTGTATCGGGTCAAGTGCAAACCTAATGGTTCAGTCAACAGATTTAACATTTAAGGCACACCTTGTGGCCAAGGGTTTCCATCAGCAAGAAGGGTTGGACTATCATGAGACTTTTAGTCCTATCGCCAAACCAGTTACAATTCGATTATTGCTTAGTTTGGCAGTTCAATATGGCTAGTTTTTACATCAACTAGATGTCAGTAATGCATTTCTACATAGCTACCTTCACGAGGATGTTTATATGGAGCAACCTCCAGGCTTCACCGATCCGTTGAAACCTCACTTTGTCTGCAAGTTGAATCGCTCTTTATATGGTTTAAAATAGGAGACTCGTGCCTGGTATGATGAGTTGTTTTAGGCTTTGATCAGTTTAGGCTTTCAGTCTTCTCAGGCTGAAACCTCTTTGTTTATTAAAGCTGGACCTGATCTTGTGTTTGGCTCTTCTCCTTCTGCCTGCCAGCAAGTTATTCAACATCTCAGCTCTCAATTTCCTGTTAAAGACCTTGGTCCTCTACACTACTTTCTTGGTCTCCAGGTTACTCGAACAGATCGTGGTCTCTTTTTGAATCAAACCAAGTATGCTTATGATCTTCTTCACAAGACTGACTTCTTGGGGGCCAAAGCTATTACAAGATATTGTTGTATTAGGAAATAATATTGTAATATATTTACTTTCCTGTATTGTTCTAGGTCAAATCCCACCTAAAGTGGATCACAGCTTCTAAGCCTTAGAAATAGGAATTGTAATGTATATATAACCAGGTCTGTAGACTTTTATCAATACAACGAAAATATTCAGCCAATCCCTTATTTCTTGAGATGGTATCAGAGCATCCTGGTACGTGATTTTTTTTCCCAAACCATAGCACCCCTCCATCATGACGGGTGAAGAGCAGACATCACCAAAAACCAATTCCAAACATTCAAGCACCAGCGACACCAATCCCAGTATGGATTCATCACATCCATACTTTGTTTTTCATTCAGATCACCCCGACCTCATGCTCGTTCCCATAAAATTGAACGGCACCAATTATCCATCTTGGAGCAAATCCATGATTCATGCTCTCACAGCCAAGAACAAAATTGGCTTTGTCAATGGATCCATTAAGCCTCCTTCAAAAACTGAACAGCCGACAAAATATGCTCTCTGGAATCAATGCAACAGTATGATTTTATCATGGTTAGCTCACTCGGTGGAGCCTGATCTAGCCAAGTCAGTCGTTCATGCCAAGACTGCCCATCAAGTGTGGCAAGATTTCCAAGACCAATTCTCACAAAAGAATGCACCAACAATATATTAGATACAGAAGTCCATTGCCTCTCTCTCACAAGGCACCATGCCAGTCTCCGAATATTACACAAAACTCAAAGATCTTTGGGATGAATTGGAGACATATCAAACCTTGCTTATCTGTAACCAGATGAAGGCACATAATGAACAAAAAGAAGAAGATCGGATGATGCAGTTTCTTATGGGCCTTAATGACACCTACAACGGTGCTCGTAGCAACATCCTCATGATGACGCCATTGCCAAATGTTCGTCAAGCCTACTCACTCGTCATTCAAGATGAAACACAGCGCCAAATGGCCTCGGGTTCCACAGAAAATTTTTCCATTGCTGCTGCGATACAGAACCACTCTCACAATTTCTCAAATCATTCCAAACATTGTGCTCACTGTGACAGGAACGGCCATACAATTGAAGAATGTCGGACGTTAAAGTTTTATTGCCCATATTGTGATAAGAATGGCCACACTGAGGATCGATGCAAATTCAAAAATGGGACATGGGTTTCCAACAGTACAGGACCCCAGAACAATCGGCACCACCAAGGACATAGAGGAAATCTACAGAAACAGAAACCAGGAAGCAACCGTAGTCAGCGAGGATCCTTTCATGCTGTCAACGCAGCAGACGCAACCCAAGTTAGGGCTCAGCAGCAATCCACAGTGGCACCATTGTCTCATCCGCCAACCTCTCAACAGAACCCTCTCCATGGGCTTTCTGCAAACCAGCTTCAACAACTAGCCCATGTTGTCTCTCTGATAAATTCAAATAATGCTTCTGGTAATAGCCATGCTTATGCTAATGCCACAGGTCTGTCTCAATTTCCCATTGCCTCGATTAATTCTGTATTCACCAAACCTTAGATTTTGGACAGCGGAGCTACTGATCACATCACGTCCGACCCCACACTTTTTACACAAACAAAGTCTTCACAAATACCAATTGTCAATTTACCCACTGGGTCTTCTGTCCAAATCACTTCCACTGGGACAGTCCCGTTCAATTCAGATATCACTTTAGATAATGTCTTATGTGTTCTCTCTTTTCGCTTAAATCTTATGTCTGCTAGCAAGATTACTACCTCTCTAAATTGTTGTGTCCTTCTATTTCCCACTTTCTGTGTCTTGCAGGACTTGGCTACGGGGAAGATGATTGGCTCGGGTAAGCAGCATGGTGGTCTCTATTACATGTCTCCATTGCAGAAAACACCTGTCACTTATCAAGTTTCTCATCCCTCCCATTTGTGGCACATGCGCCTTGGACACCCGTCACCTTCGCGTCTTAAATTACTGTCTTCATTCTTGCCTTTTAGTCCTCTCTCTTTTGATGACAGTTGTAGTGTTTGTCCCATGGGCAAGCAAACTAGACTTCCGTTTCCTTTAAGTTCAATAAAAACTCATGCTCCTTTTGAGTTGTTACATTGTGATATTTGGGGTTCACACAGAGTTCCCACACATTCAGGGGCCCATTTCTTTCTTACCATTGTAGATGATTTTACTCGATGCACATGGCTCTTTTTGATGACACATAAATCTGAAACACAAAATATTCTCAAATCTTTTGTTACCTTTGCTCATACTCAATTTCATGCCACCGTTAAGGCTATTCGGGTAGACAATGGTTCTGAATTTTTGTCCATGAGAGATTTTTTCCAAACTCAAGGCATCGAATATCAACGCACTTGTGTTTACACTCCACAACAAAATGGAGTCGTTGAACGCAAGCATCGCCATATTCTCATTGTAGCTCGCGCATTGCGTTTCCAATCCCACTTGCCTCTATCTTTCTGGGGTGAATGTGTCTTGACCGCTGTCTATCTCATTAACCGCCTACCCTCCCCACTATTATCCACCAAATCCCCTTTTGAACTACTCTACAATCACCCACCATCATTTGATCACATGAGAGTTTTTGGTTGCCTCTGTTATGCCACAATTGTCCACCCTACTCATAAATTTGACCCTCGCGCTCAACGTTGCATCTTTGTTGGATACCCCACTAGTCAGAAAGGTTACAAACTTTACAATTTAGAGACTAAGAAATTTCTCGTTAGTCGTGATGTCAAGTTTTGTGAACACACTTTTCCTTTTTCTCACATTTCCACCCCCACAGCTTCCACTTTTGTGCCGCTCCACCTTTCACACGCTGGCCTTGATCACATTGATCACTGGACCCAACACACCCAACATGCTGAGCCTGGCCCCCCACTCGAGCCATCCCAACTGAGTCTCACCCAGCCATCCACACCTGACACCCCTCCAATCACGTCATCCCATGGACCCGCGCCTGACGAGCCCTCCCATCTTGACAGCCTAATCCGACCTGTGTCTCCCCAGCCCCCCTCACACGTCCCAACATACCTGTCCCCCCTTCCAGCCGATCCTCCTTCATCTCTTTCACCCACTTTCGAATCATCTCTCATGCATAACCATCCCCCCAACCCCATTCCTTCTATTCCCCTTCCACGCCAGTCCCTTCGTCCTAAGCAACCCCCTGTTTGGCATAAAGATTACCACCTGTCCAACCGAGCCGGTCACTCAACCTCAGCGCTTTGTTCTGCATCAGGTACTCGACATCCACTTTCTCACTTTCTTTCCTACTCCCGTTTGTCTTTTGCACATTCTGCTTTTCTTGCTAACATCTCAAGTCACACCGAACCTACATCATATGCTCAAGCTATCCTTGATCCCAATTGGCAACAGGCCATGACTGTAGAATTAGAGGCTTTGCAGCACAATCATACTTGGAGTTTGGTTCCTCTTCCCCTTGGTCATAAACCGATCGGCTGCAAATGGGTTTACAAAATCAAATACAGGTCCGATGGCACCATTGAGCGCTACAAAGCTCACCTTGTTGCTAAAGGATACACTCAGGTTGAGGGAATTGACTACCAAGAAACCTTTTCTCCTACCGCCAAACTCACCACCCTCCGCTGTCTACTCACTATTGCTGATGCCCGCCACTGGTTCATCCATCAACTGGACGTTTAAAATGCCTTTCTTCATGGTGATTTGAATGAAGTGGTTTACATGGAACCTCCTCCTGGTCTTCGCCGACAGGGGGAGAACACTGTATGTCGGCTCAACAAGTCCCTTTACGCACTTAAACAAGCTTCCAGAAACTGGTTCTCCACCTTTTCAGACACCATTCAGAAAGCTGGTTATCAACAATCAAAGGCTGATTACTCTCTTTTTACCAAAGCTCAAGGCACTTCATTTACTGCTGTACTTATCTATGTTGACGACATACTTCTCACAGGCAATGATCTTCAGGAAATGGAACATCTCAAAACATTCCTTCTGAAACGCTTCCGCATCAAAGATCTCGGAGATTTGAAATATTTTTTGGGCATTGAATTCTCCCGCTCTAAGAAAGGTATTTTTATGTCTCAGAGAAAATATGCACTAGATATTTTGCAAGATTCAGGACTTCTGGGGGCACGCCCATACAACTTTCCAATGGAACAGAATTTGAAACTAACTCCCACAGATGGAGCACTGTTGCATGATCCAACTAAGTACAGAAGACTAGTTGGTAGACTGATTTATCTCACTGTCACAAGGCCTGACATAGCCTATTCCATTCGAACATTGAGTGAATTTATGCATCAACCACGAAAACCTCATTGGGATACTGCCTTACGGATCCTCAAATATGTCAAGGGTACTCCTGGTCAAGGTTTGTTATTTCCTGCCTCTAACAATCTTGCCTTGAAAGCTTTTTGTGATTAAGATTGGGGAGGTTGTCGTGCCACAAGGAGGTCAGTTACAGGATATTGTGTTTTTCTTGGAAATGCCCTCATCTCATGGAAATCCAAGAAACAAACTAATGTTTCTAGATCATCAGCTGAAGCAGAATATCGAGCCATGGCTAATACTTGTTTGGAGCTGACTTGGTTGCGCTACATATTACAGGGTTTAAAGGTCCTACAGACAGTTCCTGTGCCATTATTTTGTGATAATCAGGCAGCTTTGTATAATGCAGCAAATCCTGTTTTTCATGAACATACAAAGCACAGTGAAATAGATTGTCACATAGTTCGAGAAAAATTGCAAGCCAGAATGATTAGTCCTTCATATGTACCTACACGCTTCCAGCTGGCAGATGTGTTTACAAAGGCCTTGGGAAAGGATCAATTTGTGACACTACGAGACAAGTTGGGTCTTCATGATATTCACTCTCCAACTTGAGGGGGAGTATTACGAGATATTGTTGTATTAGGAAATAATATTGTAATATATTTACTTTCTTGTATTGTTCTAGGTGAAATCCCACCTAAAGTGGATCACGGCTTCTAAGCCTTAGAAATAGGAATTGTAATGTATATATAACCAGGTCTGTAGACTTTTATCAATACAACGAAAATATTCAGCCAATCCCTTATTTCTTGAGAAAAGCCTGCGCCACTCCTCTTGGATCCTTTAAATTGGACAATTCTAGTCCCCTCTTAGCCGATCCTACCTTTTATCAGTCCACTGTTGGTGCTTTGCAGTACCTTACATGAACCTGGCCTGACTTGGCTTTTACTGTCAATCAAGTCTGCCAGTTTATGCATCAGCCTCGTGAGTCTCATTTGGGCGTTGTTAAGCATATTCTCCGATATTTGAAAGGTACTTTGGAGCATGGTCTTTGGTTTCAGCAAGGTTCCACTCATCTTCACGCCTACTCTGACGCTGATTGGGCTGGTTGTCCCATTGATCGCCGGTCCACAAGTGGCTACTGTGTGTTTTTCGGTTCCAATCTCATTTCTTGGTCTGCTAAGAAGCAACCCACTGTTGCTCGCAGTTCTACTGAAGCAGAGTATCGTGGTATTGCTCTCGCTGCTGCTGAGTTAGTCTATATCTCCAAGCTTTTCAGAGATATTGGTCTATACCTTGCTAACCCACCAACTTTGTTATGTGACAATCAGTCTGCTATGGCCTTGGCTTCAAACCTGGTCTTTCATGCAAGGACGAAGCACATTGAGGTCGGTTACCATTTTATTCGAGAGTTAGTTCTTCTTGGTTATGTTCGTTTAAAATTTGTGAGCTCCTCATATCAGCTGGCTGACATCTTCACTAAGTATCTCTCTACTGCTCGATTTCAGTTTCTTTGTTCCAAGCTCTCAGTTTGCACTGCACCCTTCACCTTGAGGGGGGCTGATAGAGCTACTACTGAAAACAATCCTAGCCACTCATCTCAGTCAAAGACTTGAGTCAAGCTCATGTGATTAGTTAGAACCAACTCTATCTTTTGTTAAATCTGTTGCAACAGATCTTGTACAGCTGTCACTCCTATAACGTTTACTTGTATGTAATATAAGCATTGTAATCATAATTACATTAAGTGAATGAGAATATTTAGTTAATCTACAGTTTCTACATGGAAATACGCATCTTGACATGAATATTTATAGATAGGCATAAATACACAGGTTCCCAGCTAAAGATTTGTTTATTAAATAAAAGCTGGGATGAATAAACTAATTCCTCCAATATAAATACTCATCACAGGTTTACTTGTAAGGACATGACGAATGGGTTTGTTCATTTAGGTGAATTATAAATACTATATTCAGACCCCAAAAAAAAAAAAAAAAAAAAATTACCTATCGTCATTATGCATAAGCCCATCATCATTATGCATAAGCCTATTGATCAAATTACTCACTTCCATTTCATTCTCATTCTCAGTATATATACATTTTCTATGGGAGAATGGAAAACCCTAAACACTCCATGAAGAAACTCCAAGTAAAAAAGTCTTAGTCGCCGCCCCTTTGAGGGTTGGCGGCCTCCTTCCCTACCTCCTCTCCTTTCCTTTCATCCATTCTTTTCTCCTTTCTTCCATCGTCTCTCAGGATTGTTAATTTATTTTGTGATGTGAAAGCAATCGCCATAATATAGTCACTGTATTTTAATAATGGGGAAGAAATTTTAAATTTGAGACATATTTCAGTATTGGAAAGGGTATTTTAAATTGAGAGGAGAACAATATTAACAAAGTATACATGTCTCCAAATCATTGAATCGTTGCTCAAATATACTAATAGAAAGTATAGAATGTATGAAAGTATAGGAGAATAGATGCAGAGAGAATCAGATATTTTAAAACCTTTTAAATGTCAACAAACAAATTTTCTCATGAGTGTTGAATACACTCAAGGAACGTAATTCGTAATTTGAATAGCCTCAGGAAGACTTGGAATCTCACTGAAATCTGTTGTAATCTCTCAAGACACCTATGAAGAAATTTGAGTAATGTGTGAACAAGTTTGTGTTCTTGCACAAGCTTTGATCCCTCTTTATACACGGCATATCGATCGTACCACTTTCCTATTTCAATTTGAGTGAGTGAGTCAAATCCTATTTCAATTTCCTGTTTTGAACTCCTTGCGGGACTAGGATTGCATTGGGCCACTTTCCTGTTTAAGAACACTTTCCCTATCTATCTATTTAAAAAATAAAGTCACAAACTAGGCTGCCATAAATTCAATACCAAACAAGAAGACGAAACAAGAACTCATGGCAACGTTTGAAAGCTCATCATGTTACTGATATTCCTTCTCTGAACACGTATCTTAAGAAAATTAATGATCATTTTGTCTAATCAGCTATGTTCAAACTTCAAATCACAATGGCCCTTGCGTTCGTCACCAAAACTGTGCTCATGTTTGCAAGACTGAAGGTTTCAGCAGCGGCCATTGCCGAGGGCTTCTTCTACTTCGAAGATGTATTTGCACAAAGTAATGTTAATTGGTTCACGGTACTGGAATTGTATATTGCTCAGAATCATTTGAATGGTACTATTCCACTCTATTTGCAACGTGCAAAACATGATAGTCCTTTCTCTGAGAAGCACCAAGTTATCAGGAGAATTTCCTTAAGTATGAAATTTGACTATAGATGTTGCATACAACAATCTCTCAGGTAAACAATTAAGTTTTGGTTCTTCTATTTTCATCGCAAATAGTCCTTGAGATTTGTGGAATTATCACATTTCGTCTTTAATATATTTTTGTGTGACATTAATGATCCTTAAGGATACTCTGTATTGGATACATATGTATAGAAGTTGAGTATAATAAGTGGTGCAAGACTAAACACATGTACACATACTAAGACTTATATATAGACTATTGACCATTCAAAATGAAACCCAAAAAAGAAAGAAAAAAGAAACCACAAATAACTTATCCGCTCGCTAATGGATGCTATGGAGACCCTCAAAGTCTCTGCTGCATATGTATTAATTCTCAAACCTACCGGTCACCAAAGACTTATATTTGAATATCCAAGATTTTCACATCTAAAAGAGTATATAGCCGATGGATGTAAGTCGTGGTCCAGGGAAGGAGCCACTGGATGAGAGTAGACTTTGGCCACAATGGTCGTAATTGATGCGGAAAAAAAACAAAAAATTGTGAGACTCTTGATTAATATATAGGCCAATTAGTCTAGGAGCGTATGAGCTTTTATATGCTTAAATTCGTCACGTTATATATGGAGACTAGACTAAAAAACTCCTATCTCACGTTGTTTGAAAATTAGGGTAGGACAACATTTGATGTAAACACCATTTGGGATTTGGCATTTGATTTATTTTTTCTACTACATGTTTCACTTACCATTAAAAAATGAAATAAAAAACATTGACGTTTGAAAATGCTCAAATCCTAGTTGACAATGAAGGTGTAAATGAGCCGAGTCAAACCAAGTACCAAGTTGCTCCATCTCTGCTCGGATGATATTATTGAAGCTCAAACTCGGCTCAAACTCAAATAAAGCTCGTACAGATGTGGTCAAGCTTGGTTCAAATGATTGTATCAAGCTCGAGCTCAGCGCCGCTCAAGTTTTTATTTGGCTCGGCTCAACTCATATTTTGAACGAGGATGAATTTAAGTTTGGTTAAGTTCCTTTATTGTGTCAATCCGAACCAATCGAACTCGAACTATATCAAGCCCGGTAGTTCAAAATGAATATAACCAATATTATGTGATAGTCAACAAATAAAGATCAGAAAGTAAAATAATAAAAAATGGAAGTTTCCTTCCCAAGACATGAACAGGTAAAATAGGATTTGAATCATAGTCGACTAGCTGATTTAATATAATTGAAACTTCCTTTTGTTTTGCATTTGATTTAGTATAAATTAGTTTTGATTTAGGGAAATTCTATATCAACCCCATTATTTGCTCTTTGCACCCCATAATCTCTTTACATCTCACTGAATTTTAATAAAATTTCGAATTATAACCCATTTTTCTTTCTAAATTGCCCCCAAGAACCCCATTCCCTAACTTACTGTGTAAATCTCATCCCATATCATACACCACCCATTGAAAACCCCCCTTTCCGTTCAGATACACCCCATCTGATATCAAACCCCACCTCATCCCATATCAAGCCTCATCCCTCCCCCTTTTCTCGAAAATTCCCTCCTCTTGCAAACACACCCCAGCATATTTACAACAAGCCCCACCGCACACCCCATCCCCTTTGCAACATAGCCAACACCTCACCCCGTCGCAAACCACCATCGCCTCAGCCATCGCAAACATCCATCACGAATCTGTCAAGTTTTCACAAATCTTTCGAAGAGCAAAGGTTTGATTTCAATTTTGATTTCTATATTTATGTTTCTAAGTGTTGATTATGCCTAGGTTTAATTTCACTTTTAAAAAGCCAAAGTCTGATTTTAATTATGGATTTAACTTTGTGGGTGTATGGTTCAAACCTGATTTTACGAATCTGAATTTTTGTTTTGGTGGATTACCACCGAAATGGTTACATTGCTTCAGTGGTAGTCCACCAAATTTGAACCTGAAATTAATTTTACTTTTGGTGGGTTACTACCGAAATCGTTACCTTATTTCGATGGTAGTCCACTGAATTTGTTTCCATTTTTCAAAAGATGCCCACCGAATGTATTTCGATTTTTCAGTGGTACTCCATCGAATATGTTTTCTTTTTTCAATGATAGTCCACCAAATTTGTTTCGATTTTTCAGTGATCATCTACCGAATACGTCACCGAGTATGTACTTAATATTGTTTGTTTTTAGATATGAAGAGGACTCGCAGAGGTACTACTGAGGCATCATCTTCTCGACCTAATAGACAACGTCCCACAGGCTCAACAAGAAGACAGAGAGCAGCTCCCCAAGATCACTTTAAGCATACTACAGAGGTTGAAGATGTAGCTCCTACTCATGATAGTACATACCTTAAATTTTTTTGAATTAGACAATATGGAACTAGACGCAACCATGTTTCTTTTTTTTTTTTGGCACTACAGTGGTACTTTTCTTCGGTTTTAGTTTTAGTGAGGCAGTGAGGCTTTGCTTTGGTTTATTTTTAGGTAGAGCAGTGGAGGCCTCAGCAATCTCCTATGCCACTCAATATAATTGTGTTCGGATAACTTAGTAAGCAATTGTTGCATTTTGGTTCTCTCATCAAATTCTTTGGTTCTATTTCGGATCCTAGCATTGTATATTGTCTTCATAGTTGAAACATTCATTGCATCTCTATCCTTTTTAATAACTCATTTTATTAACTCATGAGGAGACATGCTTCACAGAAGTTGTTCCAATGGGTGTCTAGTATAACATATCCAAATTTCAGCCCAATTAATGATAGCTAGAGTCCTTAGCCTGTCAAACACTGAACCATGCTCTAGGAGGATTTTAATATGTAGCTGCCAGCTGTTGAGCCTTGTGCTCTGCACCTCCCTTGAGCCATGTGCCTCACTTCAGCATTATTTGACTTTGGACCTGACATGTTGAGCAAATTAGGGAGGCATTTCAGCTATGGAAGTCAAAAAGGAGCAAAACATGGCATGCTTAATTATGGGGATCTTGTCTGCACAAATCAAGGACCATTTTTCAGGAATTCTGGTAGGTTACACATGGGAGACAAATCAGTATGGGAAGTCAAAAAGATGAACAAAAGTCAAGCTTTCCATAAAGAAACCAAGAAATGTCCACCAAAGCATTTATTGGGCAGCTGGAAAAGTTGGCATTTATTGGGCAGCTTAGGCAATTGGGAGCAGCTAAGAGAGGTGTGTTTCACCAGCCAAAGGGGAGCACGAAATTGCACTCTATAAATAGAGAGTTGCACACTCATTCAGGAGGGAAGGCAGACACACACATTCATTTCATCCATTACTCTCACACACACATTCAGATTCACCATAAAGAGAGAAGGGAGCTTGGAGCTGTCCTGGGAACTTCCTTGCTGCCATCATCTAGTTCTTCTCCTCTCTTTATCCTATCTATGTATTTCTTATTTTCTGTATTCATAGTTATGTCTAACTAATCCATTTAGTTAGGGCTTAGGATGAAGCCCTAGTCATGAATATTCAATGTTATGGATGATTTTATAGTTAATTGATTTCCTTGCTTTTATTATCAAGTTGTTAATCTCCAGTTTATTAGGTGCTTGATGTATGTTTCTTGGAGTAGCTAACTAGGATTTTATGCATCTAGCACAGGTTGGGAAGGGGTTTAGATTCACCAATTCTACTCTCCTTTCACAAGCAACATATGAATGGCCTAAGAATCATTCAAGGGGTTAATAACCATAGGTTGACTAGGACAGATACCATGTTCTAGGACTTGTGTGATTATCATATTCTCAAGGAGCTTAATGACTCTTGTATGCTTTATTCTTAGTAGATACCATGCTTAGGTTGCATATTAGAGATCACGTGTTGTGTAGATACCATGCATAATCACATGCCTTAGGAGAATCATGCATCCTGCACCTAGATACCATAGGCTTGTATGCGATAATCTATTGTTGATGAAGCTTGAGTCAATTTCTATGCATTCATAACTTGGATAGGAAGACTAGTGGTGGATTCCAAGGCTCTAACACCTCTCAATCATTGTTTCACAACTTGTTCATTGCTGCTAGTGTTTACTTTCGAGCACTTTCGTTTCACTTTCTTGTTTTCATTTCAACAACAAAACCCCCCATTTCGAGTGCGTGTGTGGTGCTAGGATTCTGTCCTAGACCTTGAGTAATTAGCAAGAGGCATTGTTGAATTCGACCTTGCCTTTAGCTAGTTAGTCAGTTTCTTTGTTCTATGTTTTTCTAGCATTCTAAGTAATTTAACTTGGAACCAAGTTACCATTCTCCGTGGGATCGACCTCGTATTTACATAAGCTATACTATAAATGGTTCGTGCACTTGCGAGAATTAAAGTTGCTGTTTTTAATAACTCATTTTAGTTGTTAAGAATAGGCTCAACAAGTTTTTGGCGCCGTTGCCGGGGAACCGGTAATGATGGTGCTATAGTTAGATTACTTTGATTGTTTTGTTTTTGTTTGTTTCATTTGTTTCTTTTCGTTGGTTTTTCTTTTAGTATTCAGTTTTTGTATTTTGTTGTTATCTCCATTGAAAGCACTGAATTGACTTCCTTGGTGTGTGCATGTCCGAATCTGACCAGGAGCAAAGTTCACCTGAGCCACTTTCACCAAGAACCGCTGCTGTGCGTGCTGGTTTGAGGAGGAATTATAGTTCTTCAAGCGTTGAATCTAAAAGTTACGAATCTGAAGGTTCAAGCAACATGGCAGAGATTCCGAACAACAACAATGATGAAGGAGGTGGTACGCTTGTTGTCCAACCAAGAAAACCCCTGCGTGAGTTTTCCATTCCCAAAGTCACCAATCAACCTTCGTGCATCGTCTATCCTCAACTCACAGTTGACAGGTTTGAGCTTAAAAGTGGTATGATTCATCTTCTTCCAACTTATTATGGTAATACCACTGAGGATCCTTACATGCATATTAAGCAATTCTTTGAAATATGTGCTACGATCAAAATTCAAAACCTTGATGATGAGCAGATTAAGATGAGGCCATTCCCATTCAGTTTAAAAGATAAAGCTAAGTCTTGGTTATACTCTTTGCCTAATGCTTCAATTCATACTTGGGAAGAGCTTTCTAATAAGTTTTTGCAGAAATTTTTTCCGGCTCAAAAGACTAACAAGATTAGAAAGGAAATTCTTGGTTTCACACAAAAGGAAGGAGAAGCTTTTCATGAATGTTGGGAGAGGTACAAGGAGATGATAAGTTCTTGCCCACACCACAACATAGAGAGTTGGATGTAAATGCAATCTTTCTATGAAGGTTTGCTTGATTCCGAAAGGATGATGGTAGATGCAACAAGTGGAGAAGGACTGATGAACAAAACAGCAGATGAGGCTTTTACTCTCTTTGAATCCTTGAGTGCTAACTCTCAACAATGGAGCCACAATAAAGGAAGAGGAGCTCCTATGAAAGCTGTGGTCTCTGAGGTAAGTACTAATAATGAGATTGCTGCAAAACTTGATGTAATGTGTTCTTTGCTCCAACAGGCAGTGACTGGCCCTCGAGGAAACAAAGTGGAAGTTCAAGACCAATCTTTTGCAGAGCACATGCTAGAACAAGCAAATGCCCTTCAAGCAAGGAATCCTAATAATGATCCTTACTCAAACACGTACAATCCGGGGTGGAGAAATCATCCTAATTTCAGGTGGAGCAATAATTCGAATGTGCAACAATCTCAAGGACCTCCCCCAGGATTCCAAATACAACAAAGGCAATTCCAACAAGCTCCCCAACAAGTGCAAGAACAAAGGGGTGATCAAATGGGAGAATTGCAAGACATGTTCAAGAAGTTCATGGGGCAACAAATGCAAACCAATCAGAATCTTCAAAATGCAGTGAACAAACTAGAAGTGCAAGTTGGGTAGATTGCATCCTCCATGAGCCATAGAGCATCCGGAACTTTTCCGAGCCAAACAGAGGTGAATCCAAGGCATCATGAGCAAGTTAAAGTAGTGCACATCTTGAGAAGTGGTAAACAAGTTGATAATAAGGTTGGAGATGCCAATGAAGAGCAAGAAGATGGAGAAAACGTGGAGATCATTCAGCCACCACAGGGGCAGCCCACAGCTTCCAACAAACAGTCCCTCAATCTTTCTGGAAAGAGCAAAAGCCCTGTAGTATCATCTAACGCTAATCAAGTTCCAATTTCATCTAATGCTTTTAGGCCTATTGCACCCTTTCCCAGCAGGTTATCAAAGTCAAAGAAAGATCAAGGCTTGGATGAGATAATGGAAACATTCAAGAAGGTTTTCAACATCCCATTGCTCAATGCTATTGCTCAGATTCCAAAGTATGCAAAATTTTTGAAGGATCTATGCCCTAACAAGAGGAGATTCAATGAGCATGAACAAGTTGCATTGAGTGAAGAGGTAAGTGCAGTTTTACAAAGAAAGCTACCTCCAAAGCTAAAGGATCCAGGTTCGTTTTCTATACCTTGCATTGTTGGTGATTTCAAGATTCCAAAAGCTTTGCTTGATCTCGGTGCATCCATTAACCTTATGCCATATCATGTTTATGAGAAACTTAACCTTGGTGAGTTGCAAGCCACAACTGTGAGCATTCAATTGGCAGATAGAACTATTCGGTACCCCAAGGGCATTCTAGAAGACGTTTTGGTGAATGTAGAAGGTTTAATCTTGCCAGCTGATTTCTTAGTCTTGGAGATGGAAGAAGCACCAATTCCTGACAATGAATTGCCCCTTATCTTTGGCCGACCCTTCATGGCTACTGCTAAGACCAAGATTGATGTAGAGCAAGGCACTCTCACCATGACCGTTAATGGAGAAACTGTTGCCTTCAAAGTGTTTGATGCCCTGAAGCCAAATGTTGTACAAGATTGTTTTCAAATTGAAGTATTTGGTAATCCAGGGAAAGAGAGATTTGATGGCCTTCCTTTTTCAGTAGAATCATGCTTGCTGAAAAGAGGAGACAAGGAGGAGCAGGGGGCAGCCCACATGTTCAATGCTCCAATTCCTACACACAAGAAGGGGCTGCCCAAACTTGGAGATGTGAATATTCCAATCATTCCTACAATTCATTGTGATTCTATTCATAAACAAAAAAGGAAAAGAAAAGTAGCAAGGAAGCAATGGAAAAGGAGAACAAGCTTGGTGAACTGTCTTGCATTGCATGAGGTGTCGATTGAGCCCAAACCCCCCCATTCACTATAGAAAGTTTGGACGTCCAGCTGAAGACGTGAAACTTAGCGCTTCTTGGGCGGCAACCCAAGGTGACGAGGAGAAGATAGAACATGCGAGGAAGCCTGCTTGCATCCTAATCGCTTCAAAGGGGAGTTTTTCTGAACTCTAACATTTGGTTATGTCTTTCCCTTATCTTCTTTCCTTTCATTAATGAGGCATTGCTTTTTCTTACACTCTAAACATTGAGGACAATGTTTCATTTAAGTTTGGGGGGAATGATTTAGTTATGTTGTTTCAAATTGTCAAATTTTAAAAATTTTGAGTGTGTCTACTGTCTAAAAACGCAGGGTTTTGTGTGTTGTTTCGTTATCCTTCCAAACACCTATGATAAAGACTTGGATTTAATACTAATATGGTTTTTCAGAAATTGATAGTCATTGTTTAAGGTCTGTGTGTGATTCCAAGTTAACTTTGTCCTGCATGCCATGCTTGCACTTATTGAGCACTTTGCCAAGTTAGTCCAACGTCTTGCTACTTAGAGACGTTATGCAATTCTACTTATCTCATGATCTTGGTTTCATACTCTAGAACTTATTTGAATATTTCTTGAGACATTTTGTTGCCATACAATGATTAGGAAGTGATTTAGGCCATGTTTGAACCGTTTGAGCCTTTCTAACCATCTCTCTACATGTATTCATCCCTAGTCATCCCATTTGAGCCTACGTTAAGCCTTTCTTTGTGTAAACAAATACTACCATAATGAGCCTCTGTTTTCTTATCCTTACTTATTGCATGAGCAATTAAAGCTATCTTCAAAAGAGAGTCATAAAGAATGCAAGGTTTATAGAGCAAAAGTGAATAATTGGTGCCGTAACCCAAGTGTTGAAAAGAAATAAGTTTGGGGGTGTTGGTAACTAATCAAAAGAGGTAATGAAGTGTGACCAATGTAGTCACGGCCCTAGGGTGTTATAAGGAGAACATCATGGTGATTTAGAGTAAAGAGCCACAAAATTAGGCCAAATAAACACATTTCAAGGTGCTGAAATTATGTTGAAAATCTGCTCATGTATGTGTTCCTTGCTTGTTACAAAGTTCAGTACTCTCTTATGCTCTTACCTGTGCTTTAAGTGTGCTCAAAATATTGTATATCTCATATCCCTTCTTTCATTCAACCACTACCCTAAACCTCATTACTACCCTTGTAAAGTCCTTTTGATCCTTGGTGTTGCATGGTATTACTGTGGAGAGCAGATTGGATAATGAGCTTATGGGGTTCGGAATTCTTGATTTTGCTCTAAGTGTGTGCGCATGTGCTTATTTGAGTTGCAGGTGTTGTTCGGATTTGGCATTCACACACTACACTTAAGGGTGTCAATGCTAGCTTTGCTTTCTCGTGAATCATGTGTGGAACTTAGATTGTGATTGTTGTGTTTCTTTGGAACCATATACACTGATGATTCTTTGAGGATATTGTTTGGAAGGCTAGTTTCTTATTTCCTGTTTCCTAAGTTGTAGTTTTATTTTGTTTTCCTCGAGGACTAGCAAAATCTAAGTTTGGGGGTATTTGATAAGGTCATAATTTCACGCATTTGCATGCCTTCTTTGCTTAGTAATTTTGTTTAGTTTCTCTTTATTTTGAGTCTCTTACCTATGTTTGTGTGTTTTGTAGGTTAGGACAGCAAAGGGGATCACATTTGATGCAATTCATGCATGTTAAGGGTTGATTGGCACAAGAGGAATATGAGCTTAATGACAGAACCAATTTGGGCCACACTCCTTGTCAGTCCAAATTCGTGGGTCATCTTGCAGGCCTCATTTCAGCAACCTACACTGCTTGGATGAGGAGACAGGCTTCACAGAAGTTGTTCCAATGGGTGTCTAGTATAACATATCCAAATTTCAGCCCAATTAATGAGAGCTAGAGTCCTTAGCCTGTCAAACACTGAACCATGCTCTAGGAGGATTTTAATATGTAGCTGCCAGCTATTGAACCTTGTGCTCCGCACCTCCCTTGAGCCATGTGCCTCACTTCAGCATTATTTGACTTTGGACCTGACATGTTGAGCAAATTAGGGAGGCATTTCAGCTATGGAAGTCAAAAAGGAGCAAAACATGGCATGCTTAATTATGGGATCTTGTCTGCACAAATCAAGGACCATTTTTCAGGAATTCTGGTAGGCTACACATGGGAGACAAATCAGTATGGGAAGTCAAAAAGATGAACAAAAGTCAAGCTTTCCATAAAGAAACCAAGAAAAGTCCACCAAAGCATTTATTGGGCAGCTGGAAAAGTTGGCATTTATTGGGCAGCTTAGGCAATTTGGAGCAGCTAAGAGAGGTGTGTTTCACCAGCCAAAGGGGAGCACGAAATTGCACTCTATAAATAGAGATTTGCACACTCATTCAGGAGGGAGGGCAGACACACACATTCATTTCATCCATTACTCTCACACACACATTCAGATTCACCATAAAGAGAGAAGGGAGCTTGGAGCTGTCCTGGGAACTTCCTTGCTGCCATCATCTAGTTCTTCTCCTCTCTTTATCCTATCTATGTATTTCTTATTTTCTGTATTCATAGTTATGTCTAACTAATCCATTTAGTTAGGGCTTAGGATGAAGCCCTAGTCATGAATATTCAATGTTATGGATGATTTTATAGTTAATTGATTTCCTTGCTTTTATTATCAAGTTGTTAATCTCCAGTTTATTAGGTGCTTGATGTATGTTTCTTGGAGTAGCTAACTAGGATTTTATGCATCTAGCACAGGTTGGGAAGGGGTTTAGATTCACCAATTCTACTCTCCTTTCACAAGCAACATATGAATGGCCTAAGAATCATTCAAGGGGTTAATAACCATAGGTTGACTAGGACAGATACCATGTTCTAGGACTTGTGTGATTATCATATTCTCAAGGAGCTTAATGACTCTTGTATGCTTTATTCTTAGTAGATACCATGCTTAGGTTGCATATTAGAGATCACGTGTTGTGTAGATACCATGCATAATCACATGCCTTAGGAGAATCATGCATCCTGCACCTAGATACCATAGGCTTGTATGCGATAATCTATTGTTGATGAAGCTTGAGTCAATTTCTATGCATTCATAACTTGGATAGGAAAACTAGTGGTGGATTCCAAGGCTCTAACACCTCTCAATCATTGTTTCACAACTTGTTCATTGCTGCTAGTGTTTACTTTCGAGCACTTTCATTTCACTTTCTTGTTTTCATTTCAACAACAAAATCCCCTATTTCGAGTGCGTGTGTGGTGCTAGGATTCTGTCCTAGACCTTGAGTAATTAGCAAGAGGCAGTGTTCAATTTGACCTTGCCTTTAGCTAGTTAGTCAGTTTCTTTCTATGTTTTTCTAGCATTCTAAGTAATTTAACTTGGAACCAAGTTACCATTCTCCGTGGGATCGACCTCGTATTTACATAAGCTATACTATAAATGGTTCGTGCACTTGCGAGAATTAAAGTTGCTGTTTTTAATAACTCATTTTAGTTGAGTTTTTAACAACTTGTTAAAGTTGCTGAAATGCCTCCCTAGCTGAAATGCAAAATCAAGAATTCCGACCCCATAAGCTCATTATCCAATCTGCTCTCCACAGTAATACCATGCAACACCAATGATCAAAAGGACTTTACAAGGGTAGTAATGAGGTTTAGGGTAGTGGTTGAATGAAAGAAGGGATATGAGATATACAATATTTTGAGCACACTTAAAGCACAGGTAAGAGCATAAGAGAGTACTGAACTTTGTAACAAGCAAGGAACACATACATGAGCAGATTTTCAACATAATTTCAGCACCTTGAAATGTGTTTATTTGGCCTAATTTTGTGGCTCTTTACCCTAAATCACCATGATGTTCTGTTTATAACACCCTAGGGCCGTGACTACATTGGTCACACTTCATTACCTCTTTTGATTAGTTACCAACACCCCCAAACTTATTTCTTTTCAACACTTGGGTTACGGCACCAATTATTCACTTTTGCTCTATAAACCTTGCATTCTTTATGACTCTCTTTTGAAGATAGCTTTAATTGCTCATACAATAAGTAAGGATAAGAAAACAGAGGCTCATTATGATGGGATTTGTTTACACAAAGAAAGGCTTAACGTAGGCTCAAATGGGATGACTAGGGATGAATACATGTAGAGGGATGGTTAGAAAGGCTCAAACGGTTCAAACATGGCCTAAATCACTTCCTAAGCATTGTATGGCAACAAAATGTCTCCAGAAATATTCAAATAAGTTCTAGAGTACGAAACCAAGATCATGAGATAAGTAGAATTGCATAACGTCTCTAAGTAGCAAGACGTTGGACTAACTTGGCAAAGTGCTCAATAAGTGCAAGGATGGCATGCAGGACAAAGTTAACTTAGAACCACACAAAGTCCTTAAACAATGAATATCAATTTCTGAGAAACCATATTATTATTAGATCCAAGTCTTATCATAGGTGTTTGGAAGGATAACGAAACAAGACACAAAATCCTGCGTTTTTGGCCATTAGACACACTCAAAATTTTAAAATTTGACAATTTGAAATAACATAACTAAATAACATAACTAAAAATTTGACAGTTTGAAATAACATAACTAAATAACATAACTAAATCCTTCCCCCCAAACTTAAATGAAACATTGTCCTCAATGTTTAGAGTGTAAGAAAAAGCAATGCCTCATAAATGAAAGGAAAGAAGATAAGGGAAAGACATAACCAAATGTTAGAGTTCAGAAAAACTCCCCTTTGAAGCGATTAGGATGCAAGCAGGCTTCCTCGCATGTTCTATCTTCTCCTCGTCACCTTGGGTTGCCTCCCAAGAAGCGCTAAGTTTTATGTCTTCAGCAGGACGTCCAAAGTCTAGTGAGCTTGAAGAGAGTGGTGGAGGCTCCTTGAGTGCTTGAGACTCAATATTGGCATCAAAGTTGGCATCAAAGTAAGGTTTCAACCGATGTCCGTTTACCTTGAAAGTGATGCCATCCTTAATGTTTTGAATCTCCACTGCGCCATGATCAAACACATTAGTAATAACAAAAGGGCCAATCCACCGAGAACAAAGCTTACCTGGGAAAAGCTTAAGGCGTGAATTGAATAAGAGAACCTTCTGCCCCTTCTCAAATGTCTTCCTCAGAATTTTCTTGTCATGATATTGCTTTGTTTTCTCCTTGTAAAGCTTAGCGTTCTCATACGCTTCATGTCGCAACTCCTCCATCTCATTGAGTTGAAGCCTCCTCTTCTCACCAGCAGCTTTCATATCAAAATTGAAGGCCTTGATTGCCCAATAAGCCCTGTGCTCAAGCTCCACTGGTAAGTGACAAGGTTTACCGAAAACAAGTCTATATGGAGACATACCTATAGGGGTCTTATAAGCAGTCCTATAAGCCCACAGTGCATCATCCAAACGCATGGACCAATCCTTCCTTGTGGTGTTCACTGTCTTCTCAAGTATGTGCTTAATCTCCCTATTGCTTATCTCAACCTGCCCACTAGTTTGAGGATGATAGGGTGTTGCCACCTTATGCGTAATTCCATATTTCTTCAAGAGTGCTGATTGTAGCACTTTGTTGGCAGTCTTCTTTGCTCCAAAATGGCCTCCGCATGCATGGGAATGACAAAACTCTAGAATGCTCGTAAAATCACCTTCAGGCACACACCTTCGAATTACTTGGTCTGGACAATGCTTAAATAGATATGGATCATCCCAAAAGTAGTATCTTGCTTGCTTCCTAAGCTTGTCACGTTGGAACATAGATAACCCTGCAGGGAGTTCATTAGTGCACAAATAGTTAACAATATCAGCAAACCAAGGCAATGGATTGAGAGAATTCAAAGCACAAATGGAAAAGAGTTGCTCATCAGGGAAGCTTTCACGCAATGGCAATGAATCCTCCTCTTCGTTAGATACGTGCACCAATCTACTCAAGTGATCAGCCACGACATTCTCACTTCCTTTCTTATCTTTTATCTCCAAGTCAAACTCTTACAATAAGAGAATCCATCTAATGAGTCGTGGCTTGGCATCCTTCTTGGCTAACAAGTATTTCAATGCTGCATGATCAGTGTAAACAATAACCTTGTTAGTAATCAAATATGATCTGAACTTCTCTAAAGCAAATATGACAGCTAACAACTCCTTCTCTGTGGTGGAATAGTTGAGTTGGGCATCATTGAGGGTTCTACTACCATAGTAGATGGCATGTGGCTTCTTATCAACTCGCTGTCCCAAAACAGCTCCAACGGCATAATCTGAGGCGTCACACATCAATTCAAAAGGCAAGCTCCAATCCGGTGGTATAATGATTGGGGCAGTTGTGAGCATCTTCTTCAAAGCATTGAAAGCATTCTCACAATCTTGATCAAACACAAAATCCATGTCCTTGGCAAGGAGATTGCACAAAGCCCTTGTAATCTTAGAAAAATCCTTAATGAAACGCCTATAGAAACCTGCATGGCCAAGGAAAGAACGTACTTCTTTGACAGAAGTAGGTGAGGGCATAGAGGCAATCAAATCAATCTTAGCTTTATCTACCTCGATTCCTTTACTGGAGATGACATGGCCAAGAACTATGCCTTGGTTAACCATAAAATGACATTTTTCCCAATTAAGCACAAGGTTAGTCTGTTCACATCTAGCCAACACCTTGGATAAGTTATGCAAGCATTGATCAAAAGAATCACCAAAGACAGAGAAGTCATCCATGAATACCTCAATGAACCTTTCTACCATGTCGGAGAAAATGCTCATCATGCACCTTTGAAAAGTGGCTGGGGCGTTACAGAGACCAAAAGGCATCCTCCTATAAGCGAAAGTGCCAAAGGGACATGTGAAGGTCGTCTTCTCTTGATCCTCTGGGGCTATGACGATTTGATTGTAGCCGGAATATCCATCAAGGAAGCAATAGTGGCTATGGCCAGCCAACCTCTCAAGCATCTGATCAATGAATGGAAGAGGGAAGTGATCCTTGCTTGTTGCTGTGTTGAGCTTCCTATAATCAATGCAAACTCTCCAGCCCGTGGTCATTCGTGTAGGTACAAGCTCGTTTGCTTCATTCTTCACCACTGTGACACCTGAATTTTTGGGGACAACTTGCACTGGGCTCACCCATTTACTGTCAGAAATAGGGTAAATAATACCAACATCTAAAAGCTTCATGACCTCTTTCCTTACCACCTCCTTCATGTTCGGATTGAGACGTCTTTGGGCATCCCTCTTAGGCATTGCATTGTCTTCCAATAATATTTTATGCATGCACAGTGTTGGGCTTATGCCTTTAATATCTGCAATGCTCCACCCAATGGCAGTTTTGTGATCTTTTAGAACTCTCAAAAGCTTCATTTCATCATTTGATCCGAGATGTGAGGCAATGATAACAGGTAGAGTCTCATTTTCACCTAAATAAGCATATTTAAGGTGTTTTGGCAATTGCTTTAATTCCAACTCTGGTGCCTGCACAATAGAAGGTAAAACCTTATTAGTAGGTGGGGGTAATGATTCAAATTGGTTTGCATACCTCTTTCCAACTTCTATGTAGCTATCCATGCTGCAAACAAGCTCAAGAAGCAAAGGAGAGATCACAGCCTCTAAGTTGTCCACTTCTTCTTTCATGATGCCTTGTGTGATGCATGCATCAATGGGCTCCAAATAACTCATTGGCAATGCTTCTTTCACCATAGTCTCAATTGCATCAAGATGGAAAACTTCATGCTCATCACTTGGAAACTTGGAGGCTTCAAACACTTTGAATGCTATTGTCTCATCAAACACATTCATGGTCAATGTACCCTTCTTGACATCAATAATAGCACCGGCAGTTGCCATGAATGGCCGACCTAGAATGAGTGGTAACTGATTGTCATGAATTGGTGCTTCTTCCATTTCCAACACCAAGAAATCTGCTGGCAAAATTAGCTCTTCCACTTTCACCAAAACATCTTCTAGAATGCCCTTAGGGTACCTAATAGTTCTATTTGCCAATTGAATGCTCACAGATGTGGCTTGCAACTCACCAAGGTTAAGTTTCTCATAAACATGATATGGCATAAGATTTATAGAAGCACCAAGATCAAGCAAAGCTTTTTGAAACTTAAAATCACCAACTATGCAAGGTATAGAAAACGAACCTGGATCCTTTAGCTTTGGAGGTAGCTTTCTTTGTAAAACTGTACTTACCTCTTCACTCAATGCAACTTGTTCATGCTCTTTGAATCTCCTCTTGTTAGTGCATAGATCCTTCAAAAATTTTGCATACTTTGGAATCTGAGCAATGGGATGTTGATTTGCACCTTCTTGAATGTTTCCATTATCTCATCCATGCCTTGATCTTTCTTTGACTTTGATAACCTGCTAGGAAAGGGTGCAATAGGCCTAAAAGCATTAGTTGAAATTGGAACTTGATTAGCATTAGATGATACCTTAGGGCCTGTGCTCTTTCCAGAAGGATTGAGGGACTGTTTGTTGGAAACTGTGGGCTGCCCATGCGGCGGCTGAATGATCTCCACGTTTTCTCCATCTTCTTGCTCTCCATTGGCATCTCCAACCTTATTATCAACTTGTTTACCACTTCTCAAGATGTGTACTGCTTTAGCATGCTCTTGATGCCTTGGATTCACCTCCGTTTGGCTTGGGAAAGTTCCGGATGCTCTATTGCTCATGGAGGATGCAATCTGCCCAACTTGCACTTCTAGTTTGTTCACTGCATTTTGAAGATTCTGATTGGTTTGCATCTGTTGCCCCATGAACTTCTTGAACATGTCTTGCAATTCTCCCATTTGATCACCCCTTTGCTCTTGCACTTGTTGGGGAGCCTGCTGGAATTGCCTTTGTTGTGTTTGGAATCCTGGGGGAGGTCCTTGAGATTGTTGCACATTCGAATTATTGCTCCACCTGAAATTAGGATGATTTCTCCACCCCGGATTGTACGTGTTTGAGTAAGGATCATTATTAGGATTCCTTGCTTGAAGGGCATTTGCTTGTTCTAGCATGTGCTCTGCAAAAGATTGGTCTTGAACTTCCACTTTGTTTCCTAGAGGGCCAGTCACTGCCTGTTGGAGCAAAGAACACATAACATCAAGTTTTGTAGCAATCTCATTATTAGTACTTACCTCAGAGACCACAGCTTTCATAGGAGCTCCTCTTCCTTTATTGTGGCTCCATTGTTGAGAGTTAGCACTCAAGGATTCAAAGAGAGTAAAAGCCTCATCTGCTGTTTTGTTCATCAGTCCTTCTCCACTTGTTGCATCTACCATCATCCTTTCGGAATCAAGCAAACCTTCATAGAAAGATTGCATTTGCATCCAACTCTCTATGTTGTGGTGTGGGCAAGAACTTATCATCTCCTTGTACCTCTCCCAACATTCATGAAAAGCTTCTCCTTCCTTTTGTGTGAAACCAAGAATTTCCTTTCTAATCTTGTTAGTCTTTTGAGCCGGAAAAAATTTCTGCAAAAACTTATTAGAAAGCTCTTCCCAAGTATGAATTGAAGCATTAGGCAAATAGTATAACCAAGACTTAGCTTTATCTTTTAAACTGAATGGGAATGGCCTCATCTTAATCTGCTCATCATCAAGGTTTTGAATTTTGATCGTAGCACATATTTCAAAGAATTGCTTAATATGCATGTAAGGATCCTCAGTGGTATTACCATAATAAGTTGGAAGAAGATGAATCATACCACTTTTAAGCTCAAACCTGTCAACTGTGAGTTGAGGATAGACGATGCACGAAGGTTGATCGGTGACTTTGGGAATGGAAAACTCACGCAGGGGTTTTCTTGGTTGGACAACAAGCGCACCACCTCCTTCATCATTGTTGTTGTTTGGAATCTCTGCCATGTTGCTTGAACCTTCAGATTCGTAACTTTTAGATTCAACGCTTGAAGAACTATAATTCCTCCTCAAACCAGCACGCACAGCAGCGGTTCTTGGTGAAAGTGGCTCAGGTGAACTTTGCTCCTGGTCAGATTCGGACATGCACACACCAAGGAAGTCAATTCAGTGCTTTCAATGGAGATAACAACAAAATACAAAAACTGAATACTAAAAGAAAAACCAACGAAAAGAAACAAATGAAACAAACAAAAACAAAACAATCAAAGTAATCTAACTATAGCACCATCATTACCGGTTCCCCTGCAATGGCGCCAAAAACTTGTTGGCTCCTATTCTTAACAACTAAAATGAGTTATTAAAAACAGAAAGTTTAGTTCTCGCAAGTGTACGAACCATTTATAGTATAGCTTATGTAAATACGAGGTCGATCCCACGGAGAATGGTAACTTGGTTCCAAGTTAAATTACTTAGAATGCTAGAAAAACATAGAACAAAGAAACTGACTAACTAGCTAAAGGCAAGGTCGAATTCAACAATTCCTCTTGCTAATTACTCAAGGTCTAGGACAGAATCCTAGCACCACACACGCACTCGAAATGGGGGGTTTTGTTGTTGAAATGAAAACAAGAAAGTGAAATGAAAGTGCTCGAAAGTAAACACTAGTAGCAATGAACAAGTTGTGAAACAATGATTGAGAGGTGTTAGAGCCTTGGAATCCACCACTAGTCTTCCTATCCAAGTTATGAATGCATAGAAATTGACTCAAGCTTCATCAACAATAGATTATCGCATACAAGCCTATGGTATCTAGGTGCAGGATGCATGATTCTCCTAAGGCATGTGATTATGCATGGTATCTACACAACACGTGATCTCTAATATGCAACCTAAGCATGGTATCTACTTAGAATAAAGCATACAAGAGTCATTAAGCTCTTTGAGAATATGATAATCACACAAGTCCTAGAACATGGTATCTGTCCTAGTCAACCTATGGTTATTAACCCCTTGAATGATTCTTAGGCCATTCATATGTTGCTTGTGAAAGGAGAGTAGAATTGGTGAATCTAAACCCCTTCCCAACCTATGCTAGATGCATAAAATCCTAGTTAGCTACTCCAAGAAAACATACATCAAGCACATAATAAACTGGAGATTAACAACTTGATAATAAAAGCAAGGAAATCAATTAACTATAAAATCATCCATAACATTGAATATTCATGACTAGGGCTTCATCCTAAGCCCTAACTAAATGGATTAGTTAGACATAACTATGAATACAGAAAATAAGAAATACATAGATAGGATAAAGAGAGGAGAAGAACTAGATGGTGGCAGCAAGGTAGTTCCCAGGACAGCTCCAAGGTCTCCCTTCTTTTCAACTAGCTCCCTTCTCTCTTTATGGTGAATCTGAATGTATGAGAGTAATGGATGAAATGAATGTGTGTGTCTACCCCTTTTTTTTTGAATGAGTGTGCAACTCTCTATTTATAGAGTGCAATTTCGTGCTCCCCTTTGGCTGGTGAAACACACCTCTCTTAGCTGCTCCCAATTGCCTAAGCTGCCCAATAAATGCCAACTTTTCCAGCTGCCCAATAAATGCTTTGGTGGACTTTTCTTGGTTTCTTTATGGAAAGCTTGTCTTTTGTTCATCTTTTTGACTTCCCATACTGATTTGTCTCCCATGTGTAGCCTACCAGAATTCCTGAAAAATGGTCCTTGATTTGTGCAGACAAGATCCCCATAATTAAGCATGCCATGTTTTGCTCCTTTTTGACTTCCATAGCTGAAATGCCTCCCTAATTTGCTCAACATGTCAGGTCCAAAGTCAAATAATGCTGAAGTGAGGCACATGGCTCAAGGGAGGTGCGGAGCACAAGGCTCAACAGCTGGCAGCTACATATTAAAATCCTCCTAGAGCATGGTTCAGTGTTTGACAGGCTAAGGACTCTAGCTATCATTAATTGGGCTGAAATTTGGATATGTTATACTAGACACCCATTGGAACAACTTCTGTGAAGCATGTCTCCTCATCCAAGCAGTGTAGCTTGCTGAAATGAGGCCTGCAAGATGACCCACGAATTTGGACTGACAAGGAGTATGGCCCAAATTGGTTCTGTCATTAAGCTCATATTCCTCTTGTGCCAATCAACCCTTAACATGCATGAATTGCATCAAATGTGATCCCATTTGCTGTCCTAACCTACGAAACACACAAACATAGGTAAGAGACTCAAAATAAAGAGAAACTAAACAAAATTACTAAGCAAAGAAGGCATGCAAATGTGTGAAATTATGACCTTATCATGTGACCAAAATATCTCTAGGTTTCACCAAACTCTTAGACATGTCCACCAACAAGGCATTCACCAAACACTTAGACATGTCCACCAACAAGGCATTCTCCTCTTCAGAAAGTCGCCCCACAAATGAATGACCTTGAAGATACTCTGAAATAGGATGGTTGTGTACTCCACAAACCACCTCCAACTTCCAATCATCCCCATCACCAATATTGATACCTTTTAACAAGAATGGGCATCCACATTTCTTGGTACCAGTGTCCCTAGCACATTTTTTTTATATCACTATTTGCATCCGACCTTATATCAGTTGTCTCACTGGACTTGCAAGACATATAGTTACCACTCCTCTCACAAGCAAGTATTACTCGAGGCCTCCTCTTGCCCTCACCTCCATAATCATTCCTTTTAATTACAATGACAATATTATTCATTTTTCTTTGTGCACGAGTCCATCTAAGTAATGCATCTCTACCATTGAATATCTACACATAAAACTCATTATTTAAAGATAAAATTTGAAAGATTAATGTCACGTTAATGATACTTAAAAGGATTTCAGACAAACAAAAACTCAAAATAATTACCGAATAAGTTGTGAATTGATTACTATAGTCCATTACACATTCTGTTCCCACATTGTTGCCTTCAATAGGGGCGTCACCTTGTTTTTGTTCCTTCAATGGGAGTAAGATTAAAATAGCTTGCATTAAATTTGTGATCGACAATAAACTACTGAAAAAATAAATAAATTTCGGTTTGATGCTATTGAAACGCAGGTCAAATTTCGATAACGAACCACTGAACTATGTTCCATGTTACGGTGGATCTCCACCGCATATTAAGTTCATGACCAGTCAAACACAACTGAAATAGGTGCAAATTTTCGGTGGCGTCCCATCGAATTTACCTATCGTGTTCGGTACTGATGTACTGATGTATTGAACGCAACCAGCGACCATCATGAAATACTAAACTTGCAAAACGCCAAAAAATAAACTCATACCTCATTCGAAGCCTCTCTAACTTCAATCTCACCCTTCATGAATAAATACAAGATATTTTTTCACCAATATAAACGTATAAATCTAGGGTTGTAGGAACATATGTGGGGTGTAGTGAGCAATTTTAATTTTAATTTTAAATTTTTTTGTCCTTAACAGTAATTATGTACAAAGGTAAAATAGGTTATTCATGTTTAAATTTAATATGGGGTGTAAAGAGCAAATAATGGGGCGCCAATAAAATCTCCCTTTGATTTATTGATCCAACTTTCTCAACAACAAAAAAAAGATTATTTTCACTCTTAAGATTAGTATAATTTAGTTTTTATTTATAAATGACGTGCAATCATTTATGAATGATATACAATCATTTATGACTTTTAGCCTAATAACTTCGTTTGACAAGATAAATAATTTTTTTTTATACAACAATTAGGATTAGTAAGTCCTCATTTTAGTACTCAAACTCATAAATCAATCAATGTGATTCTTCATCTTTTGGTCTACGTGTCAATTTAGTCTTTACAATCGCATTTCGACAAAAAAAATTTGTTAAATTTAGTCACGTGCAGTGGCATACCTAATAAGCCGCAAAGAGGTGCAGTTGCACCTCCCCTCACCAGAAAAATCATTATGGGTGTTTCAAATTGCCCATTTGTTCAGCTGGTAATGGTGCACATATTTTCTTATTTCCATTTTCAACAAATGTCTTTGTCCTTTTACTTTCATTTATTTTTATATTACTCAACCTACTTAGTTTACAATATAAATAAGGAAGTACCCCCCATTTGGGTTCAAATAAAAATACTAGAAAATCAAATTCCCACCAAATCAAAATATGAAAAATCGGTTTTAGTGTAAAATACGATTTAGGCTAAAAATGATGGCTCATTAAGTCAATATATACTTCATACTAAAATTCCATAAATTCAAGTTCTCTTATTTGATGTGTAAGAAATAAAAGCCACAAAAAATTATGTTGAGAAAATGATTATTTCTAAAAACCATTTTTCATGCTTAGTCAATATTTGTACATAAAACAAATTTTCATGTATGATAAGAATGAATGAAGGGACCTAAGGTCAATCTAGGTAAAAAGCCTCAATCCACAAAGAGTTTTTACCCTTTCAAAATTGCACCTCCTTTAAAAAATTCTTGAGTCCGCCAATGGTCATGTGACCAACTTTAAAGGGGTTATATTTTCATCAAAATATAGCTCATTAGTCCTAAAACTCATGTTGTTGCTCAGCAAGATCATCTTCTCTCCATTTAGGGTTTTACATTTCGTTTCCATCAAAGAGAGAAGATAGCCTTGTTGAGCAAATACGGTATTTATCATGGGTGGATAGGTTCTATTTAGATGAAAATATTGCTTTAAAGTTGGTCACTTTACCAGTTTAAATGAAGAGTTTGATGAAATGCGAGAGGGACCAAACTGATGTGCGAACTAAAAAATTAAGGACCACATTGATTGATTTAAAAATTTGAGGACTCAAATGAAGACTTTTGAAAAGATTAGGGACCATTCTTAATATATATATAATAATAAAATTATTTTTTTAATAATTGAGGAAGGAGGGATTCCACATATAACTTTCGTCAAATATGGTCATCCTTATTATTCTTTCTTTAAAAAAAAAAAAAAGAATTCTAGAATTGCATTCATAATTCATCCAACAAAATCATTAACTATAAAAGTCCAATACAAATTAACCATAAAAGATCATTACAATAACAGAGCATTCATCTTATTATTCCAATGTGCGTAGTTCGTAAAAGAAACAAAGCAAGCTTGAGCAATATGATCTTCAACTTGGTTTGGCTTGTTTAGTCCCTAGCTCTCCATCAACACAAATATATTTTTTAATTAAAAATCATTTGGGGCATTATAAATTTACTACTTACTAAAATTATTTTTCGTGTAAAATAGAGAATTTGGGATATGGTCCAAATAATCACTCAACTTATAGATAGATGTACACTAATTTTAATTCTCTAATTTCTCTCTCTCTCTCTCTCTCTCTCTCTCTCTCTCTCTCTCTCTCTCTCTCTCTCTCTCTCTCTCTCTCTCACTTTACTTTTATATCGTGTGATTACTGATTAGCACGACCTTCTCTAGTTTGTTTTTCCTTTCTCAAAAATCTTGTTTTCTATTTCGTTGTCTCGAAAGAGTCTATTTGTCCTCTTTGATCAGTATATGTTTACCACTAGATCTAGAGCTATTTGGTCTTGAATTTTTAATTTGTTTAATCAATTCCACTAATTTGCTCACAAACCATAAACTTTACAGCATGATATAATTTGGCTCGTTGATTTCTTCGAACATATCTCCATATATATATGATCACACAATTATATTCAAAATACGCAATGCTCGAGTTTTTTTCTTAATTTTTAGAGTTAAGTTGATCCCACGACACTTTTGATCCCTTTTTTTTTTTTATAATTACAATACGTATTGCGTTACACAAATGAGGATTTATCATAGTCAAATATACATCTGATTGATTGATACACACATGAAAATAAAACGAATATTGCAAGGGATTTGTAGCTCAAGTACTTACTTTTGCATTCGAAGTTTTGTGTTCTTATATATCATCTCACAATATCATTTGTATCAAAGGAGCTTGTAGCTCAATTATTTAAGAGCAGTTACGTACCCATCTATTCCAACTTTTGTTTTCGAATTTCCCTCCTTTAGTATGTTTGTTTCAAAAAAGAATTTAAAAAATAAAAGGGATATCCTTTTTTTGTTCCAAAATAGAAATCCCTTCTTGTTTTAGAAGGAGGCCCACTTTTGTTTTCTATAGAAAAAAATAATGGTGAAGAGGACCTTGAAGCACAAAATGCGTGCGGCATGTGTGGGAGGCACAAGCTCTGGTATGTATTCCTTCTCCTATGCTCGTGGATTTGATGGAAGGGCACATGGTAACCACATGCGCTTTCTTCTTTCTCACTAAATATGCCATTTATAAAGCTTATTAACAATACATATATGGTGAAGGCAACCACTACATTCACTTAATATATTCTTGAAACTAAAGCTGTGAACATCACTCGTGGTTGTGGTAGACATATTTGTATAAATCCCAATTGATGTATTTTATACTCTTTCTTCTCTCTAACTAGTAAGCATTTGATTGGCGGCTAGTACTTGAAAATTGTGGGCTGCCATGACTGCGACAATGAGGTTATTCCAAACAGGATGATTCCAGAATGTAGGGGACCATGGGGGCTTTCTTTTATCTGAAGAATCTTGTTGCTTGACAAATTAGAGACCTTCAATGTGCTGCAGACTCGGATTCCCTCTGTATAATTGCAAAGAATGTACCTCTCTTCTTCCTAGTGACGAGTTCTTGATGTAGATGGAGCTGACCTTACTTGAAAACACATAACGGCACGCCATGTGTATAATTTTGAGCGGTGAACTGTAGACTAATATACATGTTATGATTTCGATTAACTTGGCATTTTCTCGTCCAACAAAAAAAAAAAAAAAACTTATCATTTTACTCCTAGAACTATATCAACATTGTCAACTCCAGACTTCTTTCTTCAGCCACTTTGTCCCGTGAATTATACTAAATTGGTCAATCTACCCCCTTCACTGTTATTCCTAACAATTCCACTCAAGATGTCGTAAAGTCACGTACTAACTTTTGAGGACCTCTTGATCTTTACAAAAAGTGCTCAAAAATAAATCAAGTGTTGATGATGTGACTTTCCAAAATGAATACGGCGATAAACGATTAAGAAGCGTACTAACTTTTGAGGACCTCTTGATCTTTACAAAAAGTGCTCAAAAATAAATCAAGTGTTGATGATGTGACTTTCCAAAATGAATACGGCGATAAACGATTAAGAAGCCATCAAAAGTGAGTCATGCGTTAAGTACGTGACTTTATTTGACAGCATTTTGGATGGAACCGCTAGTAATTTGACAATATGAGTGGATTGGCTAGTTTGTATGGTTCAATATAGTTTAGGGAAAAAAGGATATATTACTCTATAAAACGGCCTGAGATCAGGTGTCGTCGGCGGTGGTAATCGACTACAATGTGTTTGAGGAGGTGAATTTCCACGGTAGTGGTCCTCTAATCCTAAGATAACGTGAGGGAAATTGAATTCTCATGTTCTTTAAAAATGCTGAAAACAACATAGTGGTCAAGTTTTCATAATGAACTTGGATTTGATCTCGAAAAACATATTCAGATGTTGTCAAAAACAACAGAAGGAAAGTGTATTGCAAGAAAATAGAAGAGAACATGTAGGTTATCAGAATCGTCCATTCGTAGATTTCATTCGAGTTTGTCTTAGCTTGTAAAATATCTACACATCATGTATCAAATTTCCTGATAATTTGGAGGTTAATTTACTTGACCCATTAGTTAATTTACAGACGAAGATATGTATAAATTTCCACCATAACCCTCAAAATTTCATCAAATAAAAGACAGAGCTAGAACATTATCTGATACAAACACTTCCCAAAACCCTAAAAGCAATGAGCCCGAAAGATTATGCATCACATAGATAAGAATAACATTAAGTGCTAAGATTCAGACTAAAACCAGAATGGTTCACAAAATATCCCACTTTCCCGCCAATGCTTGGCAAATCATCGAAATACAAAATGCAGCACTCAAGGGATAACCAGAGACTGCAAAAATTGATAAAATAAGATGTGTTAAATTGCATATCACTGAATTCAATAACATAGCCACAAGCATTAAAAATTCAAAGTTCAAAACAAGATTAAGAAAGCATGAAGCAGAAATTGACTTGCCATTTGAGGATAAATATTGCATAAACGCACAGTTATGTGCTTGAATTCAATCACATTTTGATCATCAGGTTTTTCAATTTTTCATCTCACTTACCACATAACCACATATGAGATTTCAAACCTAAGAATATTAGTTAATATGTTATTGACTTCACTTCAATTCTTGAATGGAATGTTAACAATGGATAAATGTTTGCATTTGTGCCTAAACATTTCACAAATATTGTTTCTAGTATTGTTATGTTCTTCTGATCAATGTAGTCTTGTCAAAATTCTAATCCTTCAATCAGTTCAAAACTGGAACTATTTTAACCTTTGGAAGTCACACTGATCAAAAGGTTCCGCAAACTTCAAAACAGCAGAAGAAAAATATGCCTAAAAAATATTAAATATTATACTGATGAAAAGCAAGGACATACTTGATATAAAATCATCAGTATAGTCTGTCTCCACTTTTCCATGAGCCATCGCACCAACCTGAAAAATACAGGTACTATAACATAGCTGCAAGTATAAACAAATAATATTCGAACTTATGGCCAAAATGTTAGTTCTGACATACCACAAAAACAAAGTCTCTATTGTTTTCAGCAGCAGCAACATAATTGTGTATGCTAACTAATTTTTCCGAACTGTACGAGAAGCCTGAAACACAAGAATACACCTTCAGTTTTCATTATAGATATGACAAAATTGATTATAAACCATGATATACTGACCTATTTTGCGAGAGTTGACAGGTAAATACTGTGTCACAGGGTTCTTTATCACACGCATAAGTTTCTCACGCTTACCAACAGCAGAAATACTCAGTTTTTGTAGCAGTTGCACTGCAAGGTGGTTGGCAGGATTAAAATAATGACAAAATGCCATCCAGAAAATGTAAAGAACAGAGAAAAATTATTTTGTATAAGATCAGAAATACAGACGAACTTACACATGACACCACAGAACCGCTTAAATGTCCTTGGGATACGAACATGTGGCTTAATTTCAATAAGAACACCTGCTGCAGTTCTCACATACACATTTCGCAACTTCCCAGCTTTATTAATTGGGCTATCCAAAACCATAAGGAGAGCCTGGAGATATCAAATATTTAGTTAGGATCACATAACACTTCATTATACTAGAAGCAAAACAATAAATCCTCTTTTTTTAATAGGAAAGAAAATTCATTGATTAAATGAATCAAAAACAGAAACAGAAACAGAAACAGAAAACAAGAATACAGAAAAATACATCCAGAGTAACAGAACAAAGCATTAGGAAGCAGCAGCCCACCAATCAGAAAAGATAGCAACGAAAGAATTGCCCCTAAACTCTGTCAGCAGCCAAGCCATAATGAAGCCCAAAATTGAACCCTCTCCCACAAGTATTCCCTCTCCTGCCCCTAGCACCATGAAACACCCCTGTATTCCGTTCCATCCAAATTACTCAGAACATAGCCATTATAGCACATCTATACGGGAAGACACCCCTCTTCCTACCTCCAAAAAATTGTGGTGCACACATGATAAAGCCACACTATTCCAGAACAACCCAGGTCAAATCAAACTCTCTAGACAGCCTAACCCATAAAAATGAAGCAACCAGGCAATGAAGAAAGAGGTGATCTGCACTCAGCACCCCTTTTTGAATAATGGCACGTGTATTAACCCTCCTATGAGCAATAGTTCAAGCAAAAACCAGTAGGAGGTACTTTTAACCTTCCAAAGTACAAAACAAGGGCATAAAAGAAGAAAGACAAGGAATTTCCATCAGATGTCGTGAGTAGGATTTACAACCCCTGATGTCTACAACTTCTGAGTTTATCCTAATTTGTTTTCTACCAGCTGCTTTCTTTTATTTTGCTACTATAGGAATGAGTTCACTTTATGCTTATTCACAAAAATTTAAACCCAAAATAAAAAATAAAAAAGAGAGAGAAAAGTGTATGAAGTTCATAAAGAAAAATTTCATGGAATACAATATACATGGGACAATTAGCCGGAGTTGCTAACCTGATGAACGATATCGGGCCTGTAAAGAGCAGGATCTCTGTTGTTCTTCCGCAAGAAATTTGAGTGATCATCAGAATTCAGTAGCTGATAAGTCTGTAAGGAGAAAAAAAGTTCAAATTTTTTTAGAATAAAGACAAAGGGTTCAAAGAAAGCAAAGCAACACCAACACTGCAGAAACAAACTAAACCCAAGCCAGAAAAGCCTAAGCACTTGGCGAATCCAGGATTTATACCCCGAGGGGCCAAAGTGTACAAGTTCCCAATTTTTATTTTAACAAAAAGTACCTTGTAAAATTAATCAATACTACTATCATTCATAATTCATGGAAAAACAACATCACAAGATGAGTTCTCATAATCAATACTACTATCATTCATAATTCATGGAAAAATATCTTGTGGGCCAACGTATTAATCAAAACACAAAACCCTATATCAATTCACCAAACAAAAAGCCCCTAAACAATAATCAACCAATAAACAAAACTACTCTAATAAATCAAACCAATGTGAATAAATCATAAATTTCATTCCCATTAAATATATTATCATTATGAAACACGGTGTGCTGGCTTAATTTTGTAGCTTCGTTTCTACATGGTTGGAGTGGAAGAATAGACAAGGGGTGTGCTGACTTATTTTGATACAAAACAAACGATGGGTTTTCCTTTTTAAACACAAATCATTAAGGAGACAACTGAAACAGCACTACGTTTTGTTTACAATCCAAACGGACCGTTTCACTAATGGCATAGAAACCCAAAAGCAATGCGAACCCCTTGAAATTATTTGAGAAAAAGAAAGGCCTTCTTTTTCGCATTTGCAGCAGCACCTCTATAATTTAGAAGTGCCTGAGGCTGTTAAGTGAAATCCGTGAACATAACAGAAACATAACAGAAGACCCCTCTCTCTGGGGATCATTTCAGCGAACACTTGGTGTGCAGTCTGGGGTCGCCCACCAACCGTCCAATGGGTCGAGATTGGAGCTTCCATTAAGGATATGGGTGGGTTCACGGGGTCAACCGACCCCTTTTGTCCCTCTGTGGATCTACCCCACCAGCTCCTCTATCCAAACATACAAATGAAAACACAAAAATAAGCATAAATAACAGAATAACAATGAAATTGTACCTTTCCAACTTTGGCAACTTCCAAAGAAGCTCTCTCAAGGATGAAGATGGCCCCAGGTCCGTTCTTGGTGCTAAGTTCTACTGGGGTTATTGGAATACCCTCAAGTTCAATTGAGTTACCCACTTTTTCTTCTCCTTCGTTTCCATTACTCTGTTTCTCAACCATAGCTCCCTTGTTAACGTCCTCTGGCTGTGAAGCCTCTGTTTCTTCTGGTTCTGACGCTTCTTCTGCTTCTTCTACTCTTTCATATTTATCTTCCCTCTTCCTTCGCTTCTTTCCCTTCACTGCATATGGCCTCACCATTTTTGTAGCTCGCAGGAGACTCTGAAGAAAGCAGAGATACAATCTCGTATTACATGATTGAGTTCAACAAATAAATATGATAAGAAAACAGAGAAAAAAAAAATCAAAAGGTCCAAAGCCTCACCTTGATAACAGTTCGAAAAAAATCGTTCTCAATCACAACTCAACAAGAGCCAAAATGAGAAGAAAATAATGTGGGGGGAGAGAAGAAGAAAAGCACGAACCAGAGGCTGTGGGTGAATGCGATGCTGCTGCGGCTGAAGGTAGGTTTACAAGAGTTTTTGTTTACAAATTTAATCCCACTTTTTAAAACAATTTCAAATCTGTCCACAAGGGTTTCAAAAATTATGTTTTGAACCCACCAAAGTCTTTTATTTTTCCTTTTTTATCCAAAACACTCTTTCAATTTGCTCACGGTTGCACTCTCAAGTTGCTCCACAAAGTTTCAAATTCTTTCAATTATTTCAATTTATGTGCTAGCAGATACTTCAAATTCAAAGATTAAAAACTCAGCTATGTTCTCTCTCTCCTTGCCATATTATAGTTAATTTTGTTGGAGATTAATTCTCTACTACTTTTGGATTTCTCTCTCTCTCTCTCTCTCTCTCTCTCTCTCTCTCTCTCTCTCTCTCCTTGCACTGCTCTTTGACAATTGCAAGCACCAATTTATTAAAAAAATCCCTTGACCCTTTGCCAGATTTGGAGGTCAGGTTATTTTTTGGTCTGAAAAAAGTTGGTGTCACTGCCTTACTTGTGAATTGTGGTCATATATTGTATTTGTCATCTAAGCTATAGCACCAAATGCTTTTTCTTTTTCTTTTTTGTTTTGTTTATTGGATATATACTTGGATGAATTAAATCCTTGAAGTTCTTATAACTAAATTGAGGCACATATAGATTTTCTTATTATGTGATCACATTGGTTATTAAAACTAATCATGTTTATGATAGCATCACATATGTAGTTTGCTAATCAGGACTACCGTCATACTTCAATTAAGTAAGCAATAATTCGTTAGTGAGGATGGTGTTTCCCCTCTTTTCAATCAAGGTGGCCGATGGAATGAACTTTTGGTCATTCTTTTGCAAGATGCGTAGGTGTGCCACTATCAAGATACTAAATGGATGGAAAAGGTTGGATGGATGTGTTGCGCTTCTAACTTCTTAGCAAACGATTGATCTGCCAAGCAAGAAACCTCCTCTTAGCCTAGATTCGAGGATGGGTTTGTACGATTTGTTTTTTTTTTTTTTTTTGTTGTTGTGATTTTTGGATATTTGAGTGGGAATGAGGACAGAGCCATCAAAGTTAGCCATTAGAAGGAGGCTGCCACTTAATGGGGTTACTAGGATTGGCAATCTTGCATGCACTTCCTGTTGAAATTATGCAACCAAAACTCAAATTCCAAATGACCGCCATGTTAAGAACACGAGCAGGGTGGGGTTGGGTTGCCTTATTGACCAAGTTATTCCTTGCTTCCTAGATTTGCCAATGAAGGAAGAGAGGTTTACTGAGGGTATTTGGACCAGCCATGCCATTGCTTGTGGATGAATTATATTATTAAGAGGAAAAGAGAAGATCCAGTTACAGGTCCACAACAAAATAGAGTCGCCATCTCCATTTATCCATCTCTGTCCTGTAAGTAAGGCTTTTCTAGCATCAAGGAAACCTTCCCAAGCTAAAGAGTGAGACGATATCTTTTTAAAGGAAAAGAAGTGATACTTACTAAGGTACTTTTTGGTAACAAGCTAAACTGAATTAACTGGCAGTAACAAAGCCCACCTAACTCTTTAGGCAAAGACACTTCCTTCCATGACATGTGAGACAATTTTGCCTCCATAAGACAAAAGAACTTCCAGCAACTTTTATCCAGCTCCTTTGAAACCTTGGGGGTCTTTTAGAAGAAAATATTATGGACTCCTAAATATCTCCTAATAGTACTCTTATGTTGAACTTGGAGAATACTGCTAATAATATTTTCCCCAAAAGAAATTCCTAGCCAAAGTATTAATTCTGTAGTTTAGGTTGAACTAAAAAAATAAAAAATAAAACGTTTACTCAAATATTTTGAGGTTTCTAATCTAAGAGTATCCACCATAGACTCCCTAAGTGGCTCCCTATAATTTCATACTGCTTTGTTTTATGCATATTTTAAACTTTTAATTAATGCAAACTTTTTTTTTTTTTTTTGTATAGAGATGGACCAATTATATTGAACTAAAAAATTATTATTAAATTTATGACTCTTTAAACTAGGGAGTATCATTGGAGTTCAAATTTTATAGAGAGCTCCTAAAATAGCTTTTGTGTGTTTTTAGCTAAATTTTAACTAAAAAATAGGGAGCATGATTGTAGATGCTCTAACCCACCATATATCATTTGAGACAAAATGTTCGAATATGTAATTTTTCTTGGCAACATATGAGTATTATTGTGTGGCACTCATTGATGATGTTTTCGTTAGTTTGCTGATTTTAGAATATGTTGCAAAATTTTAGGGGTGTTCACGATTCGATAACCGTGGCTTGGAAGAGTTGCCGACCACCGAACCGGAGGTCATCGGCGTACCTATTTTGGAGACCGCCGCTGTGCCGAGGAGATGCAAGAACAACTACAATTAGCACGCCGAGAAGTTGGTGTGGTGCGGTTTGGTTCGGCGAGCATCAATGGCAAAGGATTGAACTGAGATTAAGGGCTTAAGGACCACTTCGTGGTTGGGGGTATGGCGAGTAAGAAGAAGAAAAGAAGAAGCCGAGAAAGAAGAAGGAAAGAAGAAGAAGATGCAGCTGGCGAGAGGACGAAGAAAGAAGAAAAAGATGGAGAGAGAAGAGAAGAAAGAAGGAATGACGGTTGGGAGACCAAAAGAAAAAGAAAAGGAGAGTTTGTGGGGCAGGGGAAACCCAAACTTTTTTTAAAATGTTTTTTTAGTTCTTTTAGATTGTAATAAATACTACAATTATACACACATTGCATAAGAAGACGAATGAGTCTAGTGGTATTTGGGCCTTGTATCTGTAATCTAAACAAAGATCGATTCCCCATCAACGCACTTACTCTGAGACAAGAAGTAAAAAGGCATGAGTGTTTTGAGTGACGTACTGTGATAATAATTAGGGTTTAGGGTTTAGGGTTTATTATCATCAGATCCTCTCTTCCTTCTCATCACACATAGCAAACAACTACTCCTACCCTTCATTATCATCATTCAAGGCTAAATAAGTGATGCGGAATGGAGATGCCTTGATAGAATAGAGAGAATTCAGAAAAAGACATAAGAAAAGCAAAAAGAAAAACGTGAGGCAGCCAAGTCTAAGGGTGAGAGCTCACAGAGTGGAGGGAGAAATGAGAAAAATTAAAAATGCAAGAGTGTTTTGTGTGATCTATGATAACAATTTCTTCATTTGATCGAGTACTCATGTTTCTCGTCGTGTGTGTTTTATTTCGATCAAGTTGGATGGATTTGGAGAAGTAATGTGTTGTATTATTGTATTATACGATTAATTATGTTAGCTCACTGCAACAACTCCTCTTGTCACACGTCTTCTTTTTCCTCTCTATGCTCCTCAAAATTTTATCCTCAATCTGAGAAGTTGATTGACAACAACGGTCACCCACTCATCAGTAAGTAAATTCATTTCATTACATTTATGAATAAATAACACTACCCCTCTTCGTCTTCATCACACACAACAAAACCAACTTCCAGCAGCTACTCAAATCCTATCTTTCACTTCATCACACATAGCAAGCAACTACTCTTACCATTCACTATCATCATTCATGGATGGTAAGATAAGTGATGCGAAATGGAGGTGCCTTGTGGGGACCAAATCTCATTTGTCGTGGCTTAACCCATATGCCACAACCAAAAGACGTGGGATGATCGAGCTTCCCTCCCACTAGAGAAGTGCGGAGCGAGGGAGACGCAAATCACTCATCTGATCCCACTACAACTTATCTGATCCTACTACCATGAAGTGGGGGATGGGATGCGCAAGGCTAGGAAAGCATGGCCAAACCCAAGAACTCGAAACGCTATAAAAACCTGGCTAGACCTCCAGCTAGAGGGAAAAAAATGGAATTAAACACTCAGAGTACACTGCGCAAATACTAACTTGAGCGTCGGAGTGACTTTTGCAGGTACTCACCCCTCTTCCATTGTTCGACCTCAGGAACAAAGTCCGGAGTTCTCTTTCGACCAAGGAAGCGTGCGGACTTCAGTCAAGAACCTGTGGAGGTATTTCTTCTTGAAAGAAATCCTGCTCCAACAGTTGGCGCCATCTGTGGGAATCTCGCAAAGTTGATCATAAATATGACTGAACCTGCACAGGGAACTCCAAACACTTCCATCCCGAGGAATGCGACGTCCAATCCTCAACCCTGAAGCGTAAGGTCCAACTCCCAGGATAGGGAACCAAGCCTTGCTATTATCCAATTGAGGGAAATCATGAAAGAGCTGCGTGAAACGAGAAAGGTAGCAGAGAAAGCTCTGGAGAAGGCACAGAACACTGCTAGCCATGAGGGCCCAAAAGAGAGCAAGAGGAAGCAGAGACATGAGATTTCTGAGGGAGACTCCTCCAGCAGCACACACTCGAGCATCCGAGACAAGGCCACGGCAGAAGATCAAGACAAAGATCGCGACCTGCATGAAATGGCGAAGAGGGCGAAGAACACTAATTTGCGCAATCAGATGGAGAAGATTGTCAGAGGGTATAAGCCATAAACACCCGAGGAACTAGCTTTGGAGGCGGTGAAAGGAATTTGCAAGTCGCCATTCACGAATGATATCCTGAAAGCCAAGAAGCCAGTTAAGTTCACCCAACCTAAGTTTAAGCTGTTAGAGGGCACTACCGATCCCATTGAGCATATCTACCATTTCCAACAACAAATGGTGCTCGAAGGGGATGACGAGGCCCTGTTATGTAAGTTGTTCCCCTCAAGCTTGTCAGGATCGGCCCTGATTTGGTTTAGACAACTGAAACCAAGGTCTATTGGCGGTTTCACCCAACTCTGTGAAATGTTCATATCTCAGTACATTTGTAATCAAAAGAGGAGAAAAGATGTCACGATCCTATTTAGCACAAAGCAAAGTACTGGAGAAAGCCTTAAAGACTACTTGAGGCGTTTTACGAAGGAAATGTCTACTCTTGAGAAGTGCAATTCTCATACTGCTTCATTGGCATTTCTTGAGGGGGTCATACCTAGAACAAAGATGGACAGGTCTGTAGTGAAGACCCCACCAGTGGCCCGAGTGGATGGAATCATCAGACTAGAAGAAGAAGAGCTCACCCAGTCAAAACGAGCCACTTCCACCATTGCGATCCCAAAGCCTCCATCGGAGCAAAAGGTGGAGACGAAGTGATATTCCTTGAGACGAGCCTAGCAACAGACCTAGGCAAAGCTGACCCTTCACCAGGCTCATGGTGAGTTTAGCCAAACTTTTTCACGAGAACAAGGGCAAAGGTATATTTCAAACGCCGCATGCGATTAGCGAATCCCTAGAAAAGCGAGACAGGAACAAGATGTGCGCCCATCATAACCACTTTGGACATACTACTGATGAGTGCCGAAGTCTCAGGTACCAGGTGGAGGCAATGCTGAGAAAGGGAATGTTATCCCAGTACCGCGCTGAACCTGAGAATAGGGCAAATGAAGATGGTGGGTCAAAAACAATGATCGGCAATATCGCAAATGAAGAATTGTTGGAGATCAACACCATCCACGATCGACAGAATCCCGTGGAAAGAAAAGAGGCTCGATCCCGGTTCGAAAAAAGATGAGCCGAAAAGGTGAGATGCATAAACGGGATCCCATTTGCCTCTGAATCTGCCAAAGCCTTGGAGAAGATTAGAGTCATCTCATTCACGCAGAAAGATATGGAGGAAATTGAGTTCCCTCACAACGACGCGTTAGTGGTGACCCTCCGTGTTGCCAATTCGATGGTAAAAAGAGTGATGATTGATAGGGGAAGTAGCGCAGACGTGTTATTCTGGAGCATCTTCAAAAGAATAAAGCTGGATGAAAAGGAGATTCAGCTAAACCCAACACCAATCTATGCGTTTGAAGGGACAAAAGCTCAACCGATCGGAGATGTGACTCTGCCGATTATTACCGCAGGTAAGACCATATTCGTTACTTTCGTAGTTGTAGACGCGCCGAGAGCGTATAACTCTATAATGGGAAGAAACTGGATTCATCGAATGGATGGAGAAGCATCAACACGTTGCCAGGTGATGAGGTGCATGTCCGAAAATGGGAGAACCACAGTCGATATCAAGGGGGATCAAGTGGAGGCCAGACGATACTACAAAATAACAACTAACCTTAAGGCTGCAACTCCGTAGCAGGGCGAGGATTTATAGCAATTAATGGAGGACCCATCAAAACAAGAGGAGGAGGATAACTTCCGACGATCGAACCACTCAAGGAAGAAGTGTTGGATCCCTCTTACCCTGATAGAAAAATGTTGGTGGGCTCCCTCCTATCTAAAGATAAGGTAGACCAACTAATGGAGTTATTAAGAGAGAATAAGGACGTGTTCGCTTGGTCACATAAAGACATGCCGAGGATTGACCCGGAGATCGCGTGTCATTGGCTGAATGCTGATCTAAACCATCCCCAATATCAACAGAAGCAGAAGAGGTTTGCACCTCAGTGAAATCAAATTATTAGCGATGAAGTAGACCGATTACTCGAGGTAGAATTCATTCGAGTAGTATGGTGTCCGACCTGGGTCTCGAATGTCGTGGTAGTAAGTAAAAAGGATGGGAGATGGCGTGTGTACGTAGACTACATTAACCTGAATAAGGCGTGCCCAAAAGACTGTTATCCGATACCAAAGATCGATCAAATGGTAGATGCCATCGCCGGGTATGAACTTCTCTCATTCCTGGATGCCTATTCGGGGTCTAATCAAATCCCAATGGCAATTGAGGACCAGGAAAAGACGGCATTCGTCACCGAGCGAGGCTTGTATTGCTACAGAGTGATGCCATTCAGGCTGAAGAACGCAGGGTCGACATATCAAAGATTAGTGAACAAGATGTTCAAAAGCCAGATCGGCAAAACGATGGAGGTTTACATCGACGACGTGGTCGTCAAGAGCCAAGAAAAATCCCAACATATCAAGCACCTGGAAGAAGTCTTTAACATACTGAGGAGGTACCGCATGCGGTTTAACCCAAAGAAGTGCGCATTCGGTGTTTCATCGGGGCAATTCTTGGGGCAAATAGTGAACAAGCGAGGCATTGAGCCCAATCCATCGAAGGTGGAGGCGCTGCGGGATATGCCTGATCCAAGAACGCCTAGAGATGTGCAGGTTCTGACTAGGCGAATAACGGCTCTCAGCTGATTCATTTCAAGATCGTAGGATCGTTGTAAGCCATTTTTCTGGGCAATTCGAAATAAGGACAGAAGCATATAGGGGTCGGAACAAAGAGAAGCCTTTGAGCAGCTAAAGAAGTACCTCGCCAGTCCCCTGACCCTGACTATTCCAAAGCAAGGTGAACCTTTGTACTTATACATGGCTGTCACTGAAATTGCTGTACTGCTAAGGGAGGAAAATTTAATCCAGCAGCCCATATTTTATGTGAGCAAGAGCTTAATTGAGGTCGAGAAAAGATATACACTGGCTGAGAAACTCGTTTTAGCTTTAGTGACAGCCAAGCAGAAACTTCGCCAATACTTCGAGGCACACACGATCATAGTATTGACGACCCAACCAGTCAAAACGGTCATGTCAAAGCCTGACCTCTCAGGAAGAGTTACAAAGTGGGCCATTGAGCTCGGAGCATTCGACATTAGATATCAACCTCGGACAGCCTAGAAAGGTCAGGTAATTGCTGATTTCTTAGTAGAATGCTATCCACTTGACAAACAATAGGAAAATCACGATGAAGTCAAGGAAGCAACAAACCTGGATAAGGCCCAATGGGAATTGTATGTAGACGGATCATCTAATCAGGCAGGAGCCGGAGTAGGAATCTTCCTCTCATCGCCTGAAGGAGTGGACCTGAAGTACTTCATCCGATTAAACTTCCCCGCTTCAAACAACGTGGCGGAATACAAAGCCCTAGTGTTGGGACTCCAACTAGCAAGGACACTGAAGGTAGGACGCTTAGTTGTCCATAGCGACTCTCGCCTCATAGTCGGCCAAATAACTGATGAATACGCGACTAAGGATGAACGAATAGGGGCATATCAACAGTTAGTAAAGGATTTAGCCAGCAAGTTTGAAAAAATAGAGTTCGAACGGATACTAAGAGAAATGAACGTTCAGGCAGATCGCTTGGCTCACGCCGCATCAACATCGGTGGAAGACATGAGGATCACCCCGGTGGAACTCTTATCGAGCCCCAGCATACCAACTGGTCTTGGAGTTATGCAGATTGATGTCGAAGAAGAAACGTGGATGACTCCAATCATGAACTATCTCACAAAGGGAACCCAACCCAGTGACCCAATCAAGGCAAGGAAATTACGAATAAAGGCTGCAAGGTATGCCATTATAGATGACACACTTTTTCGTGAGTCTTTTTCAGGGCCATATCTCAGATGCCTCGGTCCACGTGAAGTCGAATGGGTGCTAAAAGAAATACACCAAGGGACACGTGGGAACCACACGGGTGGGAGGAGCTTAGCCCACAAAGCCCTGACCCATGGATATTTTTGGCCTTACATGGCCTGTGATACAGAATATTTTTCACGAAAATGTGACAAATGTCAAAAGCATACACCCCTTATCAGACAACCAGCCTAGGAACTTAACCCTGTTGTAGGGCCTTGGCCATTCGCCCGCTGGGGGATGGACATCGTGGGACCACTTCCCACCGCAGTAGGGGGTAAGAAGTTCGTCATTTTGGCCACTGACTACTTCACCAAATGAGTGGAGGCCGAGGCTTACAAGACAGTGACCCAAACAGATATGATAAGATTCATATGGCGGAATATAATTTGTCGTTTTGGGATACCAAGGGCCATCGTGACGGACAACGGAACTCAGTTTGGTAACTGTAAATTCAGAAGTTACTGTGAGGAAAAAGGGATCATTCAACAGTTCTCATCCCAGAGTTATCCTCAAGGAAATGGACAAGCCGAGAAAACTAATCGTATGATCTTCGATTACTTGAAGAGAAGGCTTGAATAGCGCAAAGGCAAATGGTCGGAGGAACTACCAAATGTATTATGGGCATACCGCACTACCAAACGGAAACCAACCGGCGAAAGCCCTTTTTCCTTGGCATATGGAACTGAAGCCGTCATCCCTACAGAAATTGGATTACCCACAATCAGGACATTGGTAGTAGAGAGTAATGATAATGAACAATAATTAGCTCACAACCTTGACATGCTTGAAGAGCAGCGAAAAGTTGCAGCGTTACGACTTGCCAACTACCAGAACCAGGCAGCCAATTACTTCAACAAACGAGTATGACATAGAAAATTCAAAATAGGCAAGTGGGTACTAAAAAAGGTCATGGAGAACACTAAGGACCTAAACGCAGGAAAATTCGGACGGAAATAGGAAGGACCGTACGAGGTAACAGAGGTTTATGGAAAAGGGGCCTATATGCTGAGGCATATCGAGAGCGGTCAATATGTACCACGCCCTTGGAACGCAATTCATCTGAGGAAGTATTTCATTTGAGTTTTTTCATTTCTTTGTCGCTTTCATATTTCTGTCATTTGCGATTTTTCCCTAAATTGTCCATCGTTCGATGAACGCTTAATGGAACACGTATTTTCTTTACATTCGAACTGTTTGGTCGAAGGCCATGTCTGTTTAAATTAGCATTACTCGAACGCACGTGGTTGAAGACCTTGTGAATAAGAAATTGAATATACTACTCCATGGGCATATAAGGTGCATGGCCAAAAAGCAAAAAGTACGATTGAAGATCGTAGTTAAGATGTGGCCGAAGATCACGCATGAAGAAGTGGTTGAAGATCGCGCACAAGGACGCGATTGGAAATCCGCATAAAGAAGTGATTGGAGATTACGACATGATCGGGGACCATGACATGGTTAGAGATCAAGCAACATGAATAAGAATGCAGATATGATAGGGTTGAAGACCTCATGATTAAACATAACACTAGCATTAGGCCATTATGGCCATAAAAGGGAAAAAACATGAAATGTTTTTTTGGAGGAAGGCCTCTGAATTATTTAACGCTGGAGAATATATAAAACTACTGATTCTACAGGTACGACCCATAAGTAGCATGAGCTAGTCTGACGGTAAGGGGAGACGATCCCAATCCACGTAGGGATAAATCATTTTGGCTACTTGGGCACGGTAAGCGGACACGGCGCGATCTGCATCAGCAAGATCACTTCGGAGGTGAGTCACTTGGGCACCAACACATGCCAGATCCTCCTTGAGTAGGTCGCATTCTATCAGCAGCATGTTATGGTCGAAGTGGCAGGAGCAATGAGGAACACAAGATGGACCGGCTTTATCTCGCTCCCTTGGGGTACTCCTTCTCATCGTAGCCTTCCCTCCACCTCTGGCATCACCAGACCGAGACCTAGACCCACGAAGTGAATCGGGGATTGCTAAGTAATCTAAAGCATTCACCGGAGAGTTGACAAAAGAATCTTGAGAACATATCTCAATGATTCCGTTAAGGCTCTTGGAATCTCGCTGTGAGGACTCCCTCCTTGACAGAGGTGAAGCCCTCCTCCTTGAAGAATCTCTTTTCTTTGGAATATCTGTCCAAAGGGGGGAAGTGGAGTTTTAGCTTGCGTCTATGAGCCATGAGTGGGATAGGTATGTTCACCTAAATATTGAATTACCCTTTATATAGAAGTTCACTTAGAGACGTAGCTCACAAAGGAATGCCTAGTAAAGGCGTAATGCAAAGGCGATAGGATATCCAATCCTTACTTTTTGAATTTGAAAATGGCAATTCATCTTGAGAGGATCTTGGCCAAGTTTTTTAAATAAAAAAAACCCTTAAGCCTCAGGTACTTACGTCAAAGTTAAAATTGAAATTAAGTGGATAACTTATAAAGTCTGATAAAGTGAGCCAGGAAGTCTGGGAACGAACCCAAGATAACCAAGTACATCAAAACGAAGACAAAGCCGAAAGGAAAATACAATAAGTAATGAACGAAGCAAAAGCAACCTAGGGCGCATCGTCAAATGGGTCAGGAGTGGCCTCCGAGGTAGGCCCAGCACAAGTGGAAAATCCAGCAGGTGAAGTGAAGCCTGAAAATCCAAGGACGGGCCCTGTACTGGCAATAGACGATACAACATTAGCGCTAGGGACAACGGTCCCAACTGACCCAGAATGGGTTAGCCCATGAAGGGCTGCCGGTGGAATCCTGCGATGAGGGATGTAACCCGTCGGAGGACGATCATCATGATGCATACCTTTAAAAAGTTCGTAGCCAGCAGGGTCAAATTCCAACTCATCATCATAGTCATCTGGGCCCGCCACAAACCTGTGCTCAGAGGGTTGTTGACCTTGAATCCAACCGTATCGGAATTGCCTGGCCATCTTGACCCTGATCTGCTTGGTGTTGGCCTGATACTCCTCGTCCCTATTACATGCGGCATCCACCAGTTCTTGCTTAAGGCGATCAACCTCCATCCGTACAGTGCTTTGGCCGCTTATCAGGTTTCGTAGTTCGTCCCGTTGCTGTTCAAGCTCAGTCTCACATTCCTTGATGCGATTCCCGCTAAGTTCGAGGGTTGCTGTTTTTTCGCATATCTCACGGTTCAACGCCTGAAACCTCGCCATTTACGCGTTGCGAAGACCAACCATCTGCGAGAAGTAAAAAGTGAGCATTAAACAGGCAACTATGATAAGGCATGGCAATTGGATGACACCAGCACAAATCCCAAACGTACCACGTTCAAGCACTGTGATTGGTAGCCCCACATCTGTTCATTAGTTATGGTCGTGAAATCGTTCTCGCCTAGTGAGCTAGCCGAAGTGGGGGCATGAGGGACTTGCTGAGGCCGACACAGAGTGCTCGAAGCAGATACATTGGGTGAGCCCAAACCCAAGATGACCTGTGAAGCATGGTGAGATTTCTTCGTAGACCCGAAAAACTCGGGCTCTTTTCTGGGTCTCCTTTCCCTACGGCCCAAGACCAACAATGAGCGTAGCGCTCACATATCTGACTGATCAGACTCAAACCCGGATACGCAGTCCTCGGAGCTGTGTTGAGCTAACTCAACCTCCCTTTCTTGAAAGCTAGCTCGAATACGAGACGCTGAATCCTCAGTGCAACAAAGGTCAACGTCGACGGAGCAAAATGTCTTTGAACAAGTTTATTCCACGCAGGCTTGGATCAGCTAAACTGAATGGGAGGTAAGTCTCCGAACGACGAGCAGTGGAGAGACGGATAAGAGTAGCAGGGTCGAGAAAGCGTGTGATATCCCACCCTCGACCAGCTAAATTCTCCTCCAACCAAGTGATCCGGTTCTTAGAAAGGAGACATCTTTTGTCCGAAGGAAGTACTACAAAAAAGAGGTTAGTTAGACCTGCAAAAACACAATAAGCTGTATTTCAAAGACATAAATAGTATACCAGGTTTTTGGCCAAACTCCAACGAAATAGGCAAGTTAGACATCTTAGGCGCCGCCCACTCCTCAGTGATTAAGAGAGGTTGGTTTTTCCAGTACTTGGTGGAAATGGGCTTACAAGTAAATACCTTTTTACCAGACCCGGACGTAAAAAAGAAGTAGTGACTTTCCCCCCTAACACAAGCCAAGTTGTAAAGGTAAATGAAATCCTTAAAGCTAAGGGACACACCCCATTTCAAACCGACAGCTAGAAACCCATATATGAGAAGGTAAGAATTCGGGTTTAGCTGCATGGGGTGAAGGCCTAGGAAGAACAGAGCATATGAAAAATGGGGTAGAGTGGAAACCTAACATGCTCTAAATGGGCCGACGAGAGAATTAAGGAACCCCGAGGGATATATACCGGCCCCAGTGTACATATCTGACCCCAAAGGCAGAGGATCGATCCCCACGTTATCGGGAACACATCCTCTAGTGTAAACCTTAAGTATCTCGTAGTTCGGTGGGAGACCACAGGACTTAGGTCAAATCTCGTGGTTCGACATGAAAATAGAAAAGATGAAAATATTACTTACTAGGTAGTGGCAAGAACAAGAACCCTTCGACGGAGTTCTCAAACGCACAGAACACTTTCTTCTCCCTTCGCGCCTAGAGCTTGTATGTGAAGAACAAAAGCAAAGTGTAGACGGTTTTACAGGTGAGTGCATCTCTATCGATTAGCCTTTTTATAACAGGGGAAAAATTGGGAAAATAATTCACAGAAGTCACGGGAAGAGGTTTTTCATAAGCAAAGATAAGGTTCGCACGGACAGCTCGGATATTTGCCTTATGTTCTGGCAACAAAGCCTGGCTTGACATGACCAATCGGAATTATTTTTACCCAGCGCATGCGCTTCCTGACATAAAGTTGCATGCGCTTCGACAAAAGACAAGTGAGAGCAACATATGTGACCAATAAGTGATGCAAAGTAGTACATACACCTACGGAGCTAGGTTTGTTCACCCCCTCACGCAAAAACTAGATCGTGGACCTCTTGGGAGTCGGTAAAGAAAAAAAAAAGTCTATGAACACCTCGGGTCGATTGAGAAACCGAAGGCCCACAGGTTCGGAAGGACAGCTAAGGGGTTTTTGGGGCCTGTAGGGACAGCTCAAGCGCGCAAAAAAAAAATCATCATGAACACCTTGGGTCGATTGAGAAACCGGAGGTGCAAGGGTCCGAAAGGATAGCTAAGGGGTTTTTCGGCCCGCGCAGACGACTCAAATGCCAAAAAAAAAATGTGTGAACACCTTTGGTCGGTCGAAAAACCGAAGGTGCACGGTTCCGGAAGGACAGCTAAGGGGTTTTGGGCTCGCGCGAATAACTCAAATGCAAGAGAAAAAGAGAAGAAGAAAACCAAAAAAAAAAAAAAGTGCTTGGACACCTTAGATCAATTGGAGAACCAAAGGCACATGGGTTCGGAAGGTGAGCTCATGAATATTGGAATCCATTTGAGATCGGCTAGCAAAGAGAAAGCAAAGAGCACGGGGCCCACCGAATTGGCAAAAACTCAAAGTCAAGGGGATGGGATCGGCCAGGAGAGAGAAACTAAGGGACATAACACCTGAGGATGGGATCAGTCAAGAGAGAGAAACCAAGAATTATGGTACCCATCGAATTGGCAAAAACTCAAAGCCAAGGGGATGTGATCGGCCAGGAGAGAGAAACTAAGGGACATAACACCTGAGGATGGGATCAGCCAGGGGAGAGAAACCAAGAATTATGGGATGCACCGAATTGGCAAAAACTCAAAGCCAAGGGGATGGGATCGGCCTAGAGAGAGAAACTAAAGCACATGACACTTGGGGATGGGATCAGCCAGGAGAGAGAAACTAAAGCACATGACACCAGGGGATCAGCCATGAGAGAGAAATTAAAGCACATGACACCTGGGGATGGGATCAGCTAGGAGAGAGAAACCAAGAAGTATGGGACCCACCACGTTGGCAACAGCTCAAAACCAAGCGCACCACAACTGGGGTCGGTCAGCCAAGAGGAAAATGCACAGGGGCCTACCAGATCAGCAAAGGCGCAGAAATCCAAAATAAGTAAAAGGGCCCACTTGCACATGGGGTCGGCTGTCCGCACTTGGATACACCACATAGGGGTAACAGTCTACAGTTGGAACTTGAAAAGTTAGCAACGTGCATGAAAGTCCACATTTGAATATTTCACATGCAAGGTGCGAAAGTAACATGCATGGGTTGGTGATAAGCCAATAGGAATCATGTTTTTGGGCTTGACCAGCAAGCCCAAGGGAAAAGGTATGGCTTATTTAGGCTCAGCCATGAGCCCATCCGGATGACATGTGCTCAACCAGAAGAAACCCTGTTCCAAAATCCCACTTAGATCATTTTTCCCTCTCCATCTGCGTAGCATGTAGAGAGGAAAAAAGAGGGGCACTGTGGGGACCAAATCTCATTTGTCGTGGCTTAACCCATATGCCACAACCAAAAGACGTGGGATGATCGAGCTTCCCTCCCACTAGAGAAGTGCGGAGCAAGGGAGACGCAAATCACTCATCTGATCCCACTACCATGAAGTGTGGGATGGGATGCGCAAGGCTAGGAAAGCATGGCCAAACCCAAGAACTCGAAATGCTATAAAAACCCGGCTAAACTTCCAGCCAGAGGGGAAAAAATGGAATTAAACACTAAGAGTATGCTGCGCAAATACTGACTTGAGCGTCGGAGTAACTTTTGCAGGTATTCACCCCTCTTCTATCGTTCGACCTCGGGAACAAAGTCCGGAGTTCTCTTTCGACCAAGGAAGCGTGCAGACTTCAGTCAAGAACCTGTGGAGGTATTTCTTCTTGAAAGAAATCCTGCTCCAATATGCCTTGATAGAAAAGCGAGAATAGAAAAAAAATGCATAAGAAAAGAAGATAAAGAAAAAAAGTAAGGGAGCCAATTCTAAGGGTGAGAGCTCAGCAAGTGGAGGCGGAAGTGAGAATAAGTAAAAATGCATGACTATTTTGTGTGATGTGTGATAATAATTTCTTCACTTGATTGAGTACTCATGTTTCTCTAGTGTGTTCTATTTCAATCAAGTTGGATGAATTTGGAGAAGTAATATGTTGTATTATTATACAACACGTTTTTAATTATGTTAACACACTGCAGCGACTCCTCTTGTCACACGTCTTCTTCTTTCTCTTTATGCTGCCCAAATTTCATACTCAATCTGAGAAGCTGATTGATAACAATGGCCACACACTAATCAGTAGGTCAATTCATTTCATTATATTTATGAATAAATAACCCCACCCCTCTTCTTCTTCATCACACACAACAAAACCAACCTGCAGCAACTACTCACACCCTCTCTTATGCTTCATCACACACAGTGAGCAACCATTCTTACCCGTCATTATCATCATTCATCGATGGGAGGATAAGTGATGCAAAATGGAGGCGTCTTGGTAGAATAGCGAGAATGTACAAAAAGGAATAAGAAATGAAGAAAGAAAAATAAGACAACGAAAAAATGTAAGACAACCAAGTCTAAGGGTGAGAGCTCAGAGAGTGGAATCGGAAGTGAGAAGAAGTAAAAATGCATGAGTGTTTTGTGTGATGTGTGATGTGTGATAATAATTTCTTCACTTGATTGAGTACTCATTTTTCTCGTGTGTGTTTTATTTCAATCAAGTTGGATGAATTTGGAGATGTAATGTGTTGTATTATTGTACTGTACATTTAATTATGTTAGCTCATTAAAGCGACTCATATTGTCATACGTCTTCTTCTTCCTTTCTATGTTGCTCAAAATTTTATACTCAATATGAGAAGTTGATTGATAACAACGGCCACCCACTCATCAAGAAGTTAATTTTTTTAAATTATGTTTATGAATAAATAACCACACCCCTCTTCCTTTTCATCACTCACTACAAAACAAACCTGCAACTGCTACTCAAACCCTTTCTTCTTTTTTATAGCACACAGCGAGCAACTACACTTACTCTTCATTATCATCATTCTTGGATGGTAGGATAACTGATATGGAATGAAGGCACCTTGATATAACAGCGAGAATGGAGGAAAAGGCATAAGAAAAGAAGAAAGAAAAAGTAGACCAAGAAAAAAGTGAGGCAGCCAATTTTAACTCAGAGAGTGGAGGCAAAAGTGAGAATATGTAAAAATGCATGAGTGTTTCGTGTGATAATAATTATGTTAGCTCATTGCAGCGACTCTTTTTGTCACACGTCTTCTTATTCCTCTTGATGCTCCTCAAAATTTCATACTCATTATGAAAATTTGATTGATAACAACCACCAACTCATTAGTAAGCTAATTTATTTAATTACGTTTATGAATAAATAACCCCAGTGAAAATGGAATTATTTGTAGCTGATTTTGTTCAGCTATGGCCACTATTTGTTCATGTTTTTTCTGGCCCGGGTCGTCGTCAATAGTAACCTTGTTGCTTTCGTTCCACATACTACTTGTTTTGACCGCGACCACTTTGTGCATGTCTTCCACACTTGTTACAGGAAAGTGGGGCAACTTGTTGAAGTTTTCAATAGTAGATTTGTTGACAGAGAAAGATTTTGAAACCATCATCTCGCACAAAGCATTGGTAATGGAAGCCATTTCAATTTAAGATAGAAGAAACTACAACACAAATCAAACGAGGAGATTTTTATTTGTTTCTAATCATACCATCGATTGATTTTTATACATGTAGATCATTTAAATGCAATGATGAAGTTCGTGCATCATAAGTTTTGAGTGCTGCCCTGCCCTCAAATAAACTTCATAATAAACTTTTTTTTTTTTAAGCAAAAAAGGGAAACTTCAAAACGAAGAAAACCGTAAGACAGCCAAGTCTAAGGGTGAGAGCTCTATGAGTGGAAACGGAAGTGAGAAGAAGTAAAAATGCATGAGTGTTTTGTGTGATGTGTGATAATAATTTCTTCACTTGATTGAGTACCCATGTTTCTCGTGTGTGTTTTATTTCGTTGAAGTTGGATGAATTTGGATATGTATTGTGTTGTATTATTGTACTGTACGTTTTGTTATGTTAGCTCAATAAAGCGACTCCTATTGTCACACGTCTTCTTCTTCCTCTCTATGTTGCTAAAAATTTCATACGCAATTTGAGAAGTTGATTGATAATAATGGCCACCCACTCATCAATAAGTTAATTTTTTTAATTATGCTTAAAAATAAATAACCACACCCTTCTTTCTCTTCATCACTCACTACAAACCAAAATTGCAGCTCCTATTGAAACCCTCTCTCCTACTTCATCACACATAGCGAGCAACTACTTTTACTCTTCATTATCATCATTCTTGGATGGTAGGATAACTGATGCGAAATGGAGGCGCCTTGATATAATAGCGAGAATGGAGGAAAATGCATAAGAAAAGAAGAAAAGAAAAAGTAGACGAAGAAAAAACGTGAGGCAACCAATTTTAAGGGTGAAAGTTGAGAGAGTGGAGGCAGAAGTGAGAATATGTAAAAATGCATGAGTGTTTCGTGTGATAATAATTATGTTAGCTCATTGAAGCGACTGTTTTTGTCACACGTCTTCTTATTCCTCTTGATGCTCCTCAAAATTTCATACTCATTATTAAAATTTGATTGATAACAACCACAACTTATCAGTAAGCTAATTTATTTAATTACGTTTATGAATAAATAACCCCAGTGAAAATGGAATTATTTGTAGCTGATTTTGTTCAGCTATGGCCACTATTTGTTCATGTTCTTTCGGGTCCAGGTCGCCGTCAATAGTAACCTTATTGCTTTCGTTCCACATACTACTTGTTTTGACCGCGACCACTTTGTGCATGAAATCTGCATGAGAATTTCCACTTGGACGCTTTTCATGCTTTTTGTATTGCATTTTTGAAGTGAAAGTGATGCTTGCGTGGGGAGAAAAAAACCTCGAGAAATTAGTTTCTTCTATATTTTTCCCTGAACCCTAAATGAAATCTCAGTAAAAGTGGTCCCGTCCCTAACCAACCTCCCAAAGTGTGAGTGAAAGCGAAAAAAGTTTGTCCTTCTCCCTATACCTTTCTTGTGAAGTCTGGGGGAGAGACATTATAGGAAAAAGGGGACTAGGACCACTTGTGTGCTATAATGATGAGAGAGAGACAGTTTCTCTCCGTTTTCTTCATATCTTTTTTATCAAACCATTGTTACTTAAATGTCCTTCACATAAACACATGGAAACAATCTGCTAAGTCGATGGTCCTATCACCTCCAAATAATTCCATCTGTCAGCCACGCGGCCAAAGAAATATAACAAATACAAATCGTCAAAGAAAGGTAAGTAGAGAGTGTTAAATCATACATCCCAGTGAAAGCGACTAGGATTCTACTTTTACAAATGGCCTCCTTTCTTAATTATAAGAGCATTTCCAGCAAGGGGCCCAAGAGGAGGGTTAGGGGGGAGGGACAAACCCAAAATGGTGTTTCCAACAACAAAGATCTGCCAGGGCAAGGAGTGGGGCCCAGCAAACTGGGTTGGCCCGAGCTCTAGCCCGAGGGCAAGGTTGACGTCAGCGCAGGAGTTTAAATTTTTTTAACGTTCCCGCTACAATGCCCCCCAACGGCTCTCTTCCACGTGGTTGGCTTCTAGGCTCTCTAATCCACTTTTTCCAACAATCCAACGACAGCCATTTTTTCCTCAATGAAAAAATGAAAAAAAATCGAAACTGGCCCCCAACAGCTCTCTTCCACGTGGCTCCTTCTGGGCTCTCCGATCTCTTTTTTTCCAACAATCCAACGGCAGCCAATTTTTTCCCAAATAAAAAAATGAACAAAAATCGAAATTTTTTTTAAAAAAATACTTAAATTTTTTTCTACAAACACCAACCAATACTCTTCACTTTTAACACCAACTCCTCATACATTTTCTTGTCCTTCTACTATTATTCACTTTCTACTCAATATTTTTTCACTTTCAAGTTATTTTTTTCTCTATCATATTATGGGTTATTCTAGTGAAACCGGAGGGGCATTAAGTATGATGGAAGATGTTAACTTGTGTGAGGCTTGGCTCCAAGTTAGTCATTGTCCCGTAACGCCCGTAACGGGTAATAAGATGAAATTCTGTTATATGTGGAAAAAAATTCATCAGGAATTTTGTGATAAGGTAATTGGTTCGACCCGTACGGATCATGCATTATCTAGTACGTGGAAAATTCTTAATAAAGAGTTGACGAAATGGAGAGATGCCTTGGCAAAAGCGATGAACAACCATAGAAGCGGAAAAACCTTAGCAGTGAGGTAAATTATTTATAATTTTTGTTTTATTAATTTCTATGTCATATTAAATTTTATTTAAATGTTTCTTGCAATTTATATATGTTGTTAATATTTCTTGTATTTCCAATATTAATATGAATGTTTCTTGCAATATTTATGTTTTGTTTTGCATTTCTAATAAATTGTTAAAGTTTCTTGTGTTTCCATTATTATTTTTTAATACTTGTTGCATTGCCAATATTTTTTAAAGTTTCTTGTATTGCCATTTTTTTTTTAAATTTATACTTGTTGCATTGCCAATATTTTTTAAAGTTTCTTGCATTTCCAATTTTTTTTTTTTTTTTTTAGATTATGCAAGCACAAATATTTTTTGGTGCTACTGGGCAAGGCAAAAAAGTTTCAACCATACCCTATGTTGGGAGGTGGTGAAGAATTGTAAGAGATTCTAAATTATTCCAACAAGTCTGACGGTATTCTTAAACGAGACGCCACTCCATGAGACACCGGCATCAGATTCACCTATGAATTCTCTGATGAGTCAAGCCTATCGAAAAGGAGCCGATGCCTATTAGGAGGAAGGCAGCGAAGGCAAAGAGAGGGAGTAATTCTACCAAGAATGCATCTAAATTTTTGACGGAACTTTCAAAGATGCAAGCCATGAGAATTGAAATGGACATGAAACAACAAGAGCACGATAGGGCAATTGATGTAGAATATGCAAAAGAAAGGGAGTATGTACACCAAGAAAAGATTGAAAAAAAGGATCGGGAAACCATGACCATGGATACAAGCCATATGTCCCCTGAAACAAAACTATTTTGGAAGCTAGAACGAAGGGATGTTATGAGACGAAGACTTTTTTGTGACGATGGACCTAGCAACACGGATTGGTTAAATGATCAAAACCATGAACTTAGTTTGCTTGCCTTTCATTTCATTGTATTTTTTGTTTTGTTTAAAAAATTAGTGGTAATTCATGTATTTTATTTTATGAGTTGTATTGATTTTCTTTTAGTGAATAAAGAAAATATTCAACAAAATTCCTTTTTATTCAAAACATTCCATACATAAAAGCAAACCACAACCAAAGCATAAAACATAAACAAACCACAACTAAAGCATAACTAAAAATACAACATAAACATAATACATTAAAAAAACATCTTCACTTCACTTCATTCACCTTCATTGCCTTTCACCGCCCACAAATGCTCCATCAAGTCAACGATTGCATCTTCGTGTAGCGCTCAATCATACGAGGCAAGAAACTACCGTCTCTAACCAACGGATCATGCTGCACTGGTTCTCCATTTGGCCCCATGGGTTTTTCATAAATTCGTGTTAAGGCCGTGTTCATGGGATCTAGTTCATACACTTCGTCAGCATCGTAATCGTACTCATCTTCCACAATCATGTTGTGGAGGATGATACAAGTCATCATTATACTCCTAAGCATCTCCTCATCAAATAAACCCGCCACACCCCTGATAATAGCCCACCAGGCTTGAAGGATACCAAAGCACCTCTCCACATCTTTTTGATAGGCAGCAAAAAAAATTTCCTTATGGGATCGAGGATGTGGAATTGATTTCACAAATGTTGTCCACCTCGGGTAGATACCATCAGCTAGATAATACTTGTTATGGTAGATGGTATTATTGATTTGATATGTGATATTTGGGCCTTCACCTCTCAGAATATCATTGAACACCGGGGATTGACCCAGGACGTTCAAATCGTTTTGAGAGCCGGCAACTCCAAAGAAGGCGTGCCAAACCCATGTATCAAAACCAGCAACTGCAAGAGCCGGCTCTCACATGTCAAAAGCAAATTATGGAGTTTGTGGCAGCAAGACATGCAAGTATACCGCTTATACATGATCAACTGAGACCTTCAGATCTGGCAGAAACCGATTGATGGCTGGATGAAATTTAATTGCGATAGTGCTTGGACACAAGCACACACGAGGGGTAGAGCAAGATGGGTGGCTCCATACAGTAATGATTGGATGGAAATGGCAGTTTTTTCGTGCTAGTCGGCTCTGGCTGCGAAAGCGGAAGTAGTGCAAGAAGTGGTGGCAGGGGGTTTGGAGGCATGAGTTAGTGCATTTTTTGAGCAAACAAACATAGAGGAGAAATCATTCTCAACATCTCTTGTAAAGGTCATAACCTCTCAAATAATTCTCAATATAAAGAGAGATGTTATATTAATTCTCACATAATTAAAGAGAGCTAGCTAGTATTTCAAAACAAGAAATGAAAAAAAAAATTAAAAGAATAATATTGACATAAAAAAGTTTATTGGTCATAAATATCAATAAACTATATCATTAAATTATTGCACATTCTGCTGAGCAATAGTAAGCATTTTCTCAATAAATTAATTTGCTAATCACACAGGATGTGTCAATTAGTACATTAATTTCTCCCCAATATGTTTGAAAATAAAGAAAGTTAAAAGAATTTCATAAAAAGAAAAATTTGAATGAAATTGATAAGTGTCAAAATTTCATTTGTTATGAGGAGGAGCGCCTCCTCAAATTTAAGGAGCCAAGCTTTTTATTATATAAAACTCTAAATCAAAACACATAAAATGTCATTAATTTGATTAGCCAAAAGGCATAGTTGCTACAACCACAGGACTCTTGATTATTAAAATTCAAATTAGCTAATGCTTATTAAAACCCTCATCACCATATATAAAAGCTTCACAGAGAACCTCCACCAAGATTAGGGTTCCAGTCACTGAGAAACATAGGATCGCCATTGAACCCAACATTGTTAGGCTGGTCTGGAGGAGCCTGCATAATAGGCTCAACTTCATTGAAATTGAAACCAAGATTGTTAGGATGATCAGGTCCATTGAAATTGAAGCCAAGATTGTTAGGCTGATCAGGAGGAGCCTGCATAATAGGCCTAGATCCATTGAAATTGAAGCCAAGATTGTTAGGCTGATCAGGAGCCTGCAAAACAGGCTCAGCTCCATTGAAATATAAAGCATTTCAAGACTTAAAGAACTACATTAGCAGGGCACTGCTATTGTCAAAACCACTTCCTGGGGAAGTTATATTTCTCTACCTTTTGGTATCCAACACTGCCGTCAGCTAGGTGTTGATACGAAAACCAGAGAAGGCAGAATTACCGATTTTCTATGTCAGTAAGGCACTCCAGAGCGCAGAGCTTCGGTATCCTCCCCTGGAATAGCTAGCCTTGGCTCTCGTAGTCTCAGCTCGAAGACTTCGCCGATACTTCCAAGCACACGAAATTACAGTCTTAACCAACCAACCGCTTCGGCAAGTACTCCAAAAACCAGAAACATCCGGCTGATTGATCAAATGGGTAATTGAGTTAGGAGAGTTTGACATACAGTTCAAACCAAGACCCGTGGAGAAAGGGCAGGCCGTCGCTAACTTCATCTCTGAGTTTACACCTTTGATGGCACCAGAGTCAGCCAGTTCAGACGCTGATGCTGGGGAACCAGGCAAGCAGAATGCCGAACACTTCGACCTTTCCGTTACCGTATGGATTCTGCATGTCGACGGCTCGGCAAATCAACAAGGTTGTGGAACTGGTTTGGTGTTAACTACTCCAGACGAAGCCAAGGTCGAATATGCCCTTCGATTTAACTTCAGAACCTCCAACAGCGAGGCCGAGTATGAAGCTCTTTTGGTCGGCCTTTGGCTAGCCAAGTGCATGAGCGCAAAACAAATCAGCATTCATAGTGACTCCCATCTCATAGTAAATCAAATAACGGCTGACTTCGCAGCTAGGGATGCCTCTATGACAGCCTACCTATCAACCACACACCAACTCCTCGAAGCATTTCAGACTTACGAGATTCGGCAGATCTCTAGGATGGAAAACAGTCATGCCTATGCACTGGCACGACTAGCTTCGGCAAAGGTCGGCAGAAAGGTGCCGGTGGAGATCCTATCTCAAGCTAGCACGACAACTTTTGAGGTATGTACCGTGCGGTACGAAAACACATGGATGTCTCCCATCTACGGTTTCCTAAAAATGGTACACTGCCCTCCGACAAGTCATAGGCCCGAAAGCTGTGGTATCGATCGGCAAGATACACAATTATGAATGACGTCCTTTACAAACGCGGCTATACTACACCGTATCTGAAATGCATCACCACCGAAAAAGGAGACTACGTCCTTCGGGAAATCCATGGGAGCGTATGTGGCAACCATTCTGGATCCCGATCGCTCGCACATAAGGCCTTTCGGCAATTGGCCGACTATGCACCAGGACATAAACACACTAGTAAAGAGGTGCGACAAATGCCAACACTTCGACAACATGCCTTACATCCCTACCGAGCCTTTATCACCGATCGTAAGCCCATGACCTTTCTCCCAATGGGGACTGGACTTGATCAGTCTAATGCCACAAGGCAAATGCCAGGTCAAGTATGTCGTGGTTGCTGTGGACTATTTCACCAAATGGGTGAAGGCCGAAGCTCTGGCAACCATAACAGCAGCTAGGATGGAAGACTACATCTGGACTCACATTTGCTACCGATTTGGTATCCCCTATGCATTCATCACCGATTATGGTAGGCAGTTCGACTTGGAACTCTTTAAGCAGTTCTGCACTCGCCTTAAGATCAATTTGTTCTTTGATTCGCCAGCTCACCCCCAATCGAACGGTCAAGTCGAAGTAATAAACAAAATCATTAAGAAATTGCTGAAACGGCAGCTCGACAAAGCCAAGGGAGCTTGGCCGGAGAAACTTCCAGAAGCACTATAGGCCATTCGAACATCCTACCGAACGTAACCCCCTTCTCTCTCGCCTTCGGTTCGGAAGCCATGGTTCCCGTAGAGATCGACGAGCCCTCTTACCGAACGAAAAGCTTCACTCTGAAGGTGAACAAGGAAGCACTCGCACTAAGCCTTGACTTGATTGAAGAACGCCTAGCACAAGCCAACCTTCGGAATGAGGCACACAAACAACGCGTCTCTCGGTATTACGACTCAAGGCTCAGAATCTTTTCGAATTGGGGACTGGGTCATGCGAAAAGTCTCTCTGGCAACCAAGAATCCCACGGAAAGGACCCTCGGACCTTCCTGGGAGGGACTTTATGAGATTATCGGCATCCTTCGATCGGGAACCTATCGGCTAAGAGACTCCAACGGCAAAACCCTCGGTCATCCTTGGAACGTAGAACATTTGAAATACTATTTTAAATGAAGTCACATAGCCTACGGCAAGACAAAAATGTAATACAATGAACCTGTAATCATGCATTCGGTAGCGGTTAATGAAAAAGCCTTCGGCTTATACATATTCACAACCTTCGGTGTGTTTATTTATTTTTCGTTAATTAAAAAGATATGGTAGGGACCATCGGTCATGCATTACCCTACGCTTATAAATTAAACTTTTATTTAGCCTACGACAGAAGATAGGCTTGAGTTCAATACTACCGATCCCATCTGCACTCGCAATTTGCCAAATTGAAGAAAGTTCTTTATTCATACATATGATTAGCCTTCGGCAATTAAAAATACTTAAGTCTTAGGGGTTCGCTTGGCAATCACTTTTACTTTGCCTTCAGCATTAAAATGATTAAGCCCTAGTCCCTTACCAATTAAAGACTCACTTGTGGTGATATCTAAAAATTGTTAGCCCTCGGCGACAATAAAGAATACAGAAATGGTAGAAAGCATAAATTACCGAAATGATCAAAAGTAATTAAATATCAAAATATATTAAGAGATGCCCTCGGCATCAAGGTGTTCGGGATAAGCTGCCTTATGGCAAATACAGAGAAAATAAACACAAGGCTACAGAGCAAATTAAACGGCAGCCCTCTCCCAAGCAGCATCAGCAGGAGCCTCTTCGGCAACATCGGGGCCCTCGGCAGCAAAGGCCTCCTCTAAAGCGGCCTCCTCCTCATATTCTTCGATTATCCCCTCGGTGATGTCCTCCGGTAGAGGAGGAGGATCGGCAATGAAGTTGAGGTTTAGCTTCCACCTGGGGTTGTACCGTTTGAAGCGATAGATGAGATTCGCCATCTCTGAGCCCACCTCACTGTCTAGCAGGACAGTGAACTCCTCGAATGAATGGTAGCCCCTTATCGCCTCCTGAATGGCAGCTCTGAAGCTTTCGCCGGCTAAGATTCCTCCAGCACCACCAGCACAGCGGCCTTTGCCTCCTCGACAAACCTCGCCGCCGACACCGCGGTCTCTAGAGCCACTCTCATCTTTGTCAGCTTAGCCTCCGAAGCTTTAACTTGCTGTTCGGCAGCTTATTTGTCCTTCAGCAGGTGAGCATGGTCCTGGAGAGCTTTGCTTGCCTCGGCAACCTTTGCACGACCATCCTCGTAAGCCTTCTTAGCGCGCTTGGCAACATCAATGGCTCTCTTCACGCACAGCCACATGTCCATCGACGCCTAGAAAACAAAATAAAGGTCAGAATAAGTTTGAAAGCGAACGGCGGCCATACATAGGGATCAAGAAACTTACCGAGGCCTGGAGACGGAAGGCACGGCCGGCTTTCTCCCGAAGGAGCTTTTTCGGCAGCACCTCGATCTCCGACAATTCCATTTGCGAACCAAGGATCATATGGTTCGCAAACTGGACCGTCTTCGAAGGGCAGGCAATGTTGATAGGCTCGGCAGGGCCCTCGTCATCTTCGACGGAAAAGATAGCATTCGGCATGTCCGATAGCCAACCGCACTTGGGCACAGGCTTGGCGTCAAGGTCCACCGTGAACGGCCGCTTCCTGGGCGTCTTGGAGGCCGTGTCCTCAGTAGGCTACCCATGCTTGGTGTTGAGTCAGCCCCGACAGTTTTCTTCTGTAGATGGCTCTCAACGACCAGATGTGGAGGCCTCTAATTGATGACTGGTATGCTCCTTTGGCACCCGAGTGTCCCTCATCTGGAACTCGCAGTGCTGGCCTATGCCGAAATGACTACCGTCACGGTATACCATAACCAACGACACTGGTTGCCTTGTCATAAGCCCTTTCCCGATGTCTAGGGTAGGAACGGAGCTTGGGCATTCACCGAGTATTTCGACATCGGTATCTTCTTCGCCCTCGGCATCGAGGCTCACGGCCTCGCTATTTGTATCAAACAGGTCGTTTGATGACTCCCCGTCGAACGCATTAGGCTCACTCTCGAATAGTGACTTGCTTTCAGACATCTACAAAACACAGAAAAGGAAAGTAAGGGCCATGCAAAAGACTAGCCTACCGATCCCCCACACTTGTTACAGGAAAGTGGGGCAACTTTTTGAAGTTTTCAATAGTAGATTTATTGACACAGAAAGATTTTGAAACCATCATCTCGTACAAAGCATTGGTAATGGAAGCCATTTCAATTTAAGATAGAAGAAACTACAACATAAATCAAACAGGGAGATTTTTGTTTGTTTCCTAATTATACGATCGATTGATTTTTATACATGTAGATCATTTAAATGCAATGATGAAGTTCATGCATCATATGTTTTGAGTGCTGCCTTGCCCTCAAATAAACTTAATAATAAACTTTTGTTTTTTAAGTAAAAAAAGAAACTTCAAAACGAAGAAAAACATAAGACAGCCAAGTCTAAGGGTGAGAGCTCTATGAGTGGAAACAGAAGTGAGAAGAAGTAAAAATGCATGAGTATTTTGTGTGATGTGTGATAATAATTTCTTCACTTGATTGAGTACCCATGTTTCTCATGTGTGTTTTATTTTGTTGAAGTTGGATGAATTTGGAGATGTATTGTGTTGTATTATTGTACTGTACGTTTTGTTATGTTAGCTAACTAAAGTGACTCCTATTGTCACACGTCTTCTTCTTCCTCTCTATGTTGCTCAAAATTTCATACACAATTTGAGAAGTTGATTGATAATAACGGCCACCCACTCATCAATAAGTTAATTTTTTTAATTATGTTTAAAAATAAATAACCACACCCCTCTTCCTCTTCATCACTCACTACAAAACAAACCTGTAACTGCTACTCAAACCCTCTCTTCTACGTCATCGCACATAGCGAGCAACTACTCTTACTCTTCGTTATCATCATTCTTGGATGGTAGGATAACTGATGCGGAATGGAGGCACCTTGACATAATAGCGAGAATGGAGGAAAAGGCATAAGAAAAGAAGAAAGAAAAAGTTGACGAAGAAAAAAGTGAGGCATCCAATTTTAAGGGTGAGAGCTGAGAGAGTGGAGGCAGAAGTGAGAATATGTAAAAAAGTATGAGTGTTTCGTGTGATAATAATTATGTTAGCTCATTGCAGCGACTATTTTTGTGACACGTCTTATTATTCCTCTTGATGCTCCTCAAAATTTCATACTCATTATGAAAATTTGATTGATAACAACCACCAACTCATCAGTAAGCTAATTTATTTAATTACGTTTATAAATAAATAACCGCAGTGAAAATGAAATTTTTATAGCATTTTAGATTAAAGTTTCTTTAATAGTTATCGAAGTTAAATCATAAGGGCGATAGTGTCATTTTAGATTAAAGTTTCTTTAATAGTTAAGTTATCTGAACGACAAGTCCATGAGCTATGAGATGAGGAAAGTGATCTAAATAAGTTAAATCCATGAGACCCTTTGTAATGACCCAAACCTAAAATTCATATTTAATTAGTAATTTATTATGAGTAAAGACAATTTTGCCCTTGGAATAAGTTATTAATGAAAAGTTGACTTTTTGACCAAAAAGGAATTTGACAATTCTACATACACCTTTGCGTAGAGCACGACGAAATGAGTTCATAGACACGAAGTGGACTCGAATCGGAGTTTTAACGAAGAAAATACGATTAAAATATCATGAGGGGCAAAATGGTAATTAGGAAAAATCAGATTTTTATTACGAAACCTCATCTCTCTCTCTCTCTCTCTCTCTCTCTCTTTCTCTCTCCTCCCCCTCTGTGTTTTTTCTCTCCCGTCCGTCGCCCTCCAAACTTCCATACCTCACGCCACCGGCCACCCCAAGCCGCAAGACCGGAGCCAAAAAGACCGGCGTCACACCGCCACCACACCCGGCCCAGCCCGCTGCCAGCCGCTGCCGTTCAGCCGCCAGAAACTGTAAAACTCGAGCCAATTTTGCACAGTTTTGCAACCTCTCATTCTCCTTCAATTCTCCTCCAAATTTGTCGAGTAAGGTATGGATTTCTACCTATTTTCCATGCTCTAGCTGATGGTTGGGTAGGTTTGCATCGATTTTGACTGTAGATAGCTCTGTTTGTAATTTGGAATTCGGCCAGTTTTCAGCCTCCATGTTCGGCCACTTCCGGTCAGTTTTTGGGGTAGGTCCAAGAACAAAAGTGGTTCCAAATATGGTGTTATACCTAGGATAGGAGTTTGGAGCCGTAGTTTTGAGATTTTCCGGCGATGCGTAATCGCTTTGGACACCCAGCGCTGCCGGGGCGTGCGGCGGCTCGTGGGCGAGGGTGGTGCAGTGACACTGTGTCTTGATACGATCCTTAGGTCGTCACGAGTGCATAGGAATTCGCGGATCTCAATTTGGATACCGTTTGAGCCTCGAACGGATTTTCTATATTTTGTGATTTTCGGGTTCAATACTGTTGAGCCGTTGGATCGTAATCAATTTTAGATATGTTACTCTAGATAATTTTAGAAACGTGTAGGATTCGACGGATCGTGAATCGGAGTCCCGGATACTCCGAAATAGCGAACCCTAGGGCTAGGATTTAGGAATTAAGCGATTACACGATCATGATCAATCCGACTGTTCGATTGACACCAATACCCTTGGGACATGTGTCCTAGATATATTGGACCTTCTAGCGGCTTCCGGATCATATTGTGAGGTCATGGACCTGTGGGGTCCCGGGTTGACTTTTTGGATGTTAGCGCTTTTTGAGTCCCAAGATACCGCTAAACTATCCCACGTGGAAGGAAAGCTGTTATGGGCATAGGGATAACTTTAAATTGACGCACGTACTTTTAGGAGCCGGGGGTAGGGTTTTTCATTTAATACTATATTGTATTAATAGAATATTATGGTCATTGAATCAGGCACCCGGGCACCAGTTGACCCGCAGAAGGGACCTTCAAGAGGTCCAGCGAGCTCAGACTATCAGTGAGTGGACTCTTTGTTTTTATAAATGAATTTAAGCAGTTCAACTTCAGTTATAAGCTGTTTTATTCTGTTAACTATTTTATGTTGCATGCTGCCGAGTGAAATCCCCTTTAACGAAGATAGGAAAAGATATACTCGTTAATTATCAGATAAATGGCAGCAGAATTTTAAACGTTACAGAAAGTTAATTATTCAACAGATTTTCTTCAGAAACTTTATATTTTCTTCAACCACCTTGTACCCAAATATTAAATGTTGCCTTCGGATTATATTTGTTGCCTTCGGTTTAGTCAGCATGCTTGACAGTTGCCCCACGAGTTCCTTGGTACTCGAACTCGTGTGGAGTAAGTAATGCGGATCAGGTGAACTACGGTCCCCTGCATCCTGCGAGTTGCGGCTCGGACTGACTTCGTGTCACTGAGACCTGCGAGTATGTGTCACCCATGGTGATGCAAGGAATTGACGGATATAAGGATTTGACGGAAATAAGGGTACACCTAGGTGATAGTTTTCAACTGTTTTCAAATGTATAGTTATATACATGCATTGATTTCAGAAATAAAGAAAATAAGCTAGTTTGTATAACTGTTTTTACAGTGGGGTTAGTATGTTCATGTGTTATTTTCTAAATTTGTTTTTGGGTCCACTCACCCTTTTTGTTGTTTTGCACCCCCAGGCAATAGACGTGCACATGAATCCACCACCGGGCCACTTCCCATCTTCTGCGCTTTTCTTATGATGTAGGATTTTTGTTTGTAAAAGGATTCACTCCTTTGTAAATTCTTAGTAGTCGCTCTGATATTTTGCCCTAAACTGAGAATTGAACTGTTGGAATGTATATATACGCATGCTGGCAGTTGGTTGTATATATGCATACTTGTTTGGCAGGTGAAAATATTTTGGTATTGAGCCAGTTACAAGGGAAACTCTGTCGGTTTTTCGGTAGAAGTCAACCTTGTTATTTTACCATGTTATGTGTAGAAGGGCAAATAGGTCATTTGTGCCCGACATTCGCCAGGTGTCGAACACGCACAGGGTCTGGTTCGAATTTCAAAGCGGAATTTGGATCGGGTCCTGTCACCCTTCCCCTCAAGCTCATACCCTAAAGTGTTCCTAGTCATAATATTGAACAACTGGGCATTGATAATCCATAAAGACCTGCATACACTATATTTGTTAAATTAGGAGGATTACTAATATCAAGTCATTTATGTATGGACAATATGATAGGTATATCAGTGCTCATTAGAGAATTAGTACACTGAACGCAATCAATTGAGAAATCTTGTATGGAAGTTTTATCTACATATCAAACAAGATTTCTATAATTGAAATAATGCAAAGTTAGTCGTTAGATCTTAGGCAACATGGTTGTCTTATGAAAGCGTCTTGGACCTATGATCATATTGAATAGTCAAGTTCTTTTGAAGGCATGAATCCAAGGTATGGTCGGGGCTCTCGATTAATTCATTGAGGAATGTGAGTGTATAACAAGGGATATTGATTTCCGGTAAAGGGATAGAATACTCTAAAATATGATTCGGGAATCTCTAGCTAGGGTATGAGGTTTGATTGAGAAAGAAAGTTTCTAATCATGCCCAATTGAATCATATAAGACAAAAGAGATCACATTAGGGGTTTGATATGAATTTCGTATCCTATTAATGTGAACAAAAATATTGTAAAAAGAGAAGGACTTGTATTGCATTGTAATTCCAACTGAATGGGTTCTTTGACACATTTATTTCTAGATCGTTAACCATATTTTGTGGAAGCCCTGAGGACGTTTTGTAACCGAGTCCTCACATAAGAGAGAATCAAACGGGAGTTTTGATTCATAATTGATAAAGAAGAGTTCGCATATCGCCCACTGCCTCACCATTAAGAACCAATATATTGCACATCGAGTAAAAAGCTCTTTGGATAGTAATTCGGATGATGATTAAATCAATTACTAAATGAGTTGGTTGATTCGATCAAGATTAATTAAAGAGTTAATTAATTGCACTGATTTAACAAGATGTGAAATGCGCTTAAAATAGAAATTGAGTTCCAAGGCCAATTGGGCTTCTAAGGTTAAGTTGTATGAGACAACTTAAATAAGGAGCCCAACAAAGCTCATTAAGCAAGGTATGGCGGCCATGCTAGTAAGTGTTGGGTCTTTGACCCAACTTAAGCTAAATGGGTCATAAGATGACCGATCATCTGATCTCATAAGGATATATAAGTCATGTTATGAGTTAGGATTTTTTAGGGTTTCCATTGTAAGAGGTAAGAGAGAAACAAGCTCTCTCTCTCTACACAAGGAGGTCAGCCATAGCAAGGGAAAGGCTCCTAGCACTCTCCTCTCTCTTATTATATCATCCTTCCAAGGACAGCTTTGGTATGGTAAAGTTGGAGGTTGCACACTTTGTGCACTTTGGTAAGAACTCATCCAAGGGAGCCAAGATTTTGAACTCAAGCATCCTTGCTTGAGATTGGTCTTCAAGGGTATGTACATCTTTCCCCTCCTTCTTACATTTATAAAATATGGAGTCTTGAGTGTACCAACACTTAGAATCAAAAGATCCATGGAATAGGTTTAGGTTAAAGCTCTAAAATCAATCATTTGCTTCTGTTGCTTCTCTTCAATTTTTTTGTGTTTCAGTGGCTTAACCAACGTAAAAAAATTTAGAGCATTCTTCATCTAGTGCATTATATGTTTTTGGACCCTACCTGCACAACTTTGTTCTTGGTCCCTCAAGCCCAAAATGCATCTTACTAAGGGAGATGAACTCTGCACATATAAAGCATTTAACTTGCCCCCACCCAAGCGATGTGGGACTATGGAACCACTCATGGTTGTCACAATCCACCCCCTTGGAGGCTTGACGTCTTTATCGACACATTTTCAGTTCGGTTCATCTTTGATACCAAATTGTCATAGTCCACTCTCTTAGTAAGATATTGTCCACTTTAGGCCCCTTCAACATAGATTTGTTCTTGGGCCCTCAAGCCCAAAACTTATCTTACTAAGGGAGATGAACTCTACACATGTAAGGCACTTTACTTTCCCTCACCCAAGTGATGTGGGACTATGGCACCACTCCTGGTTGTCACAGCAAGGCCTTGGCTTGCTTCAACCATGAAGCTATTGAAGAATCGTGCACATGATCTCAATGTATTTATATAATATAATATCAAAATTGATCCCTTTTTTCGATTCAACCCATATCGTCTTGGTCACTCCTTCTAGCCACATCTCAAACTTCAAGCCCGGCCTTAGGCTTGATCATCTATCAAGTCACATAATGTTCCTTTGGGCGGATGTAGCCCAATCTCAAACATGTCCATTAATTCCATTGTTGTATCCCCCACAACTTCCACATGCAAAGAAGTCATATTCAATTTTCCTTTTTTTCTTTTCATTTTTCATTTGTTTTTTGGGTTTTTGACTATTGGGTATTTTAATTTTAATTTTTTTAGTTTAAAATTTTTAAATCATTTTACAATATTTTATTTTAATTTTTAATTACCTTGTTAATATTTTAATTCAAATTGATGATTATAGCCCTCAAATTAATGGTAATATTGACGAAATTTAACGGTGGAACAATTTAGCATGAAAGAGAGAATTTTAGTATCATTGGCGTTGAAAAATTAGTTTGAGGACCAAAGTGGAAATCAGACAGAAGTTTTAAGGACTATTTCAATTAAAAACCTTTTTTTTTTAATTTTTTTTTTGAGAAGGAGAATTCATTCATAAAACCACAGACGTACAAAAAACGACGTGATATAGTGGCCTCGTAAAAACCTTCCTAGGACAACCTTATGGGACAAACCTCAGGGGAGGAAAGAGTACCACAGATGTCCTGGACTAACAAGATAGTCCAATTCAGGTCACTTTGGACCATTACAATAAAAGAACAAGTCAGAAACAAAAACTAACACAAATACCTCCGATGAAAACCGCAACTAGAGACCAATACAGTAGACCCACATGAGAGGACCTCAGAAATCCCAAATAGTAAACCCACAGGAGAGGGCCACAGAACATCCCAGTTGTCAAAAGAAGCCTTCTGTGAGCAAAATCATAGTCATTTGACACCCATACAAACGGTAAGGCATACCATAGCAGAAACCAGGAGAAAACACGAAGGAGGAACACAGAAACAACAGTAAAAAGATCCCTGAGAAGCACTCCACTTCAACTCAGAACCTGACAAAGAAAACCTCCTATGACCAAGCATAGTTCTTCAGTCGGCGCAAAGTAAAGAAAAGCACCACATCCCAACAACTACCACCAGCGTCGCTGCTGCCGTCTTTGTTAAACTAGAGACAACACATCAGCTACCAGGTATCACAACTCTCCCAAGGACAGACATAATGCGAGTCACTACTGTCATCGCCGTTGAGACAAAGACAGCATCAGTCACCTAGAACACTGCAAAACCAACCAAACGAAACAAACAGACAAACATACCTAGATCTAAACAGATCTAGACTATCTGGGGAGGGGAAGGGGAGAAGAATAGGGGATAAGAGGAAGGGAAAATATGGGAGAAAAAGAAAGGAAGATAAGGAAAGGAAGGGGAAGATGGGCAGAGAGGAGGAGGGGCAGTGGCCACCTCCCCCCCTTAGCTTCCTTGTGGTTGGTTGTCAGCAAGAAGAAAGGGGACCAGAGTGCGGCTAGACCCTTATTGTTATTATGTTTTTAATACAAGCAATATTGGAAGAAAATAATTTGAACATAGGTCTTTAGGTGTACGAGTAATTTCTCTTAACAATTTTAAACAAAATATTTAAAGAAAAGCAATTTTTGCTTTGAAGCAATAATGGAAGCACTTAACAAGCTCTATATCAACGCCAACGGGGTCAAGCGAGCCTTGACTTACAGGTTAGTGGTCTCAAGTTTGAACAGCATTTCAACCCCACGGCACCTTGGTAATGTGTGAGAAACTCTCTTCCCTTCCTAACTTTGGCAAAAAAAGAAAAAAAAAACATGTCTATTAACAATATATGGAGTAAAAGGATTACAATTAAAAGAGGAAAAAAAACATTGTGCAACAAGAAATGGAAAATTTGACACGGTTTCTTCTCTCTCTCTCTCTTGCTGAGGTATTAGTGATTTTGTTTCTAGAAAAGACTAGGACAAGAAATAAAAGTAGCGAGTTACTCAACTCACAAGTAATTGCACAATCCACATAGAATTAGGAAAAGAAAAACAGAAACCTATAAGTACCAACTAAAACCATCACAAACCCTTGCTCTCCCTAAATAATCATCACACACAACTCACCTTTCTCTCTCAATCGCCTCTCGCCTCTCTCTCTCTCTCTCTCTCTCTCTCTCTCTCTCTCTCTCTCTGTAATAGAATGAAATCAAGTTCAAGCAAAGCCTAAGAGGAAAGGAACTTCCACAAAGTGCAAAGTGCAAAATGCCAGAGAAAAGTTTCAAGGATCCTAAGGAGGACATAAATTTAATAGAGACTAGTATATTTGAAACGGCGTTCCTACTGTGCCAAAGAGTTAGGGAAACTTCGGTGATGATGCGGACAAGTTTTCAGAATTCCTGGCGCAACGGCACATGTGTAGCCAACAGAGAGTCAATTTGACCAAGTTTTTAAACTTGGTGGACGACTCTGTTCGAGCAGAGAACGCCTTGTGAACGATCATGAGGATTTCTTGGAGAACTGCGGAAGGGCACAGAGCCATTGGTGGCGCAAGCGTAAATATTTGAATTGAAGTTGGACGATTTTTTGAAAAAGTTTAGTTTTAGTTTTAGTTTTACCACTTATGTAGGATGTTTTAAAGAATTGATAGTAACGAGTTATATAACAACTTAATTCTTCGTGAGATTATAACTGTGTTCAAGATCATCTTTTTGAGATTATAAAAGTTCAAGTTCATCTATATATATAAAGCAAAAGGCAGAGAATGGTGAAACATTCAAAATACCAGAAAATGCCATTTGTTAATTCAAACATTAAGAATTGAAATTATTAATTAAATGAGGATAATATGGTAAATTCACATTTTTTAATATTAAAAAAATTAAAATTAAAAACAAAATAAGATAATAGGTCCTACTTTTATGGAACACTAGCCTCTCTGCACGCGCTTCCGCGCATGCGAGAGGTTTTTTTTAAAAAAAATGGAATTGAATTTTATGATCAATTAAGGAGATGGATAGGCATCCGCCACACGATACTCACTCCTGATCGATGGCCTTCTTTTGCGACGAATTCTGTTGCATACACCATATCGGGCCAGCTCCACATGATGCTCATTCCAAGCATAGCAAGCTGTTGGTGAAATGATCGTGCACTACGTGCAGTGCCCGGTATTTAGTGTGGTTCATCTTACAGTGGGCTTCG